>NW_024755480.1:0-18982 GCF_018991925.1 Homarus americanus
TATGTTAATCCTTTCCATTCATGTAATTACTTATGTATAATTTAGGAGGTTAACGAATTTTTCGGTTAACGAGCAACCTTCTGGAACGAATTGAGCTCGTTAACCGAGGGACCACTGTACAGATGGCGTTACGTTCCTGAAAACCCCATCGCAGTTCAAAATATCGTAAATCAAGATTATTAAAACATGGGGTTCAATGGGATATGTTACCAGCCAGTCCGACACCCACACGTATCACCGAAAATAAAATTCCTACAATAATGATATTCATAAAACACAATTAAACAACACTTGTCCCCATCGAGGCTAAGGGGACTCTTGAATGGTGGAGTGGACACATCACTCTGACTCCCATACAACTTTACAGTGTCAAGCTTTACCTCCAGAGGCATGGTTTTCCTGGATGTCTTGGCCGTCTCAGACATTTTCAAAGTTACACTGCTCACTTCAGTCACAAAAACAGCGAACGATGATAACTTAGTACAATGATAGTGGCTGACACTGCTTGCATTATGTTCAGAACAACAGAGGCAAAGCACTTTACTTTCACAAAAAATAGCAAAAAATCACTTCACAGTCACCAAAACAGAGTACAATGTAAATGTTTATGATGTCCTCTCACTGTAAGTAAAAAAAAAAATACCGATGGCAAGTAACAATACCAATACTGACCGATAATCATTGAGCTACACGATAACCCATACGAAATTTGTAAATTATGACCACTAATTTTGGGATACAGCCCTTTAATTTGATCTTACGGAAATGGGATAAATGTTCAACATTTTCACCGCAAAAATTGCAATATAGAACAACAACAAAATTCACAGGCATAATCTGTATGGTGTGGGTTTCTTGGTGTTTGCTACCACCAAGTGTGAGTACATAGCCCACCCATGCCACTGAACTTGGTTTGTTTATATCTCCCAGCATGTACGCTTGATCTCATGACCCCATCCTCGGATTTAAGACTGTCCAGTTTATTACCTTTATTCAAGAGGAGTGGAAAGAGGCCATTAAGTGCAAGTGAAAGCAGTAGCGCTAAAAGAGCCCATAAAGGAATCATGTTGGAGATAAAACTTGAAGTTTTATGGAGGCTATGCAGGAAAAAACTTACCCAGATTGCAAAAGCATTAGAGCTTGTTACGTCTCCCACTAATAACTTTTGCACCATCGCACCTCACACAGCACTCATCGTTTGTGGTGAGTTACATTCAAATGTTTTGTATATTTATTATTTTAAAAAAATACTCCATGTACAGTGTGTTTAAAAACGTTTCTTTTCATATATAAGAGTGCTTTTATTACTTCTTTTTGCCCAAAAGTTTCTTTGGGAACACATCTCCAATTATATAATGGAAGTCAATGGGAAAGCGGAGTTCACTTTACGGTCAACTTTTCAAGGGTGCATCCCTTCTGTAAGTCGGGGGATTACTGTATCATAATATTTTGAAATTCTGTATGTCGGGGGATTACTGTATCATAATATTTTGAAATTTTACCTAATATTGTAATGGTCATGATAAGAGCTAACCGAAAAACCTTAAGGATTCATATTACGCTCAAACGTCCACAAAACCTTCTGAGTCCCCCAGTGGAAACGTCCCCCGTTTTCTCTGTTTCCCCCGTCTTTGTCTATGGGAGCTTGGAATATAATCCGCGGATTTAGTAGCAGACGCTGTATGCTGGGACCTGTTGCCATCCAACCCTTTGTAATCAATTTAATTTTGCTTTTGATAGCTGAGTCAGAGTAGAGTATTGCGCAGTTAGCTCAAGGGATAGATGGTATGTAGCTACCGACCGCATGGACCAGCAAGTTGAAGACATGGTCCAAGTAGAACTCGGTACCGATGAGGAAGATTGGGATAAACTTAAAGCAACCTTGCGGAAATTGTTTGTGAAACCAATCCCGCTGGAAGTTGCCCTAGTATTTATGGTGCTAAATGACTATAATAGTTGTGTTCTTGAGTATGTCCACCCAGTAGGGTTGGAAGTGTTATTGAATATGTCCACCCAGTAATGGTGTGAGTATGTTGAGCCTGAGGGCCTAGTACTAGATTTCGTCTGTTAGTACAAACCCATTCTTTCTTCTAATTTCATATTCATGTTTAAATAAACTTTGTATTTGTATAATTGTGTCGATTATTTACCTACAGTATTTACCGTTATTTCTTCCCTATTGCTTGTTACTATCATTACACCTACCCACGAGCCTCCTATCGTCACGCTACCAATGGTGATAAGTATAAGAGTAAAAGGAATTGTTACTGGCACACAGAGGCCCTCATAAATGGTGGCAGTTCAAGCCCTCATAATATAATATGACATTTTTAATACAGGTTGTACCTCTCTAGTCCGGCAACCTCGGGACCTGACCGGTGCCGGACCATGGAAATTCACCCTTTTCCTGGATAGATAGTGACTTGTGCTTATGCCTGGAAGCACTAGCACCACTTTCTCTGCGTCATGGTCTCTTTGAAGACATATTGAAGGGTTAAATGTCGTATAGTAGCTTCTCAAATTTCGCGAGTTTTTTAATTCTTACCGTATTTTATTGGAACACACAAAAAAATAAATAAATAAAAATTTTGACGGCGGAAACTTGAATTTCGACGGGTTTGAATGGCCCGCCAACGTGCAGACGACGTGCATAATCGTGTAAACAGCGTCATTTCTCTTATGTACAAAGATTCATTATTGTTTATTACTGAATGTCTTTTTTATTGAATTAATGTTTGTGTGCAAAATGAGCAATACAATTCATTAATAATACGTAGAAAATTAAAACACATGAGGAAATGACACAGCATTGTTTTCGTTGATTACAAAACCAGTGACTGACTGGTTCTACATATAAAACTGAAGAAATTAAGACCTTGGTTGTAGCTGTAGTAAAATTAATATGGTTGTTTAAAGTAATGTTATTTAATGTTAATAAATGGAACAATAGAAGTAGCTAACGATAATGGTAAAGAAAAAGAGAGATCGCATATGTAAGTGCTCATGCGCACACGTGAAAACATATCGTCATTACTTTACATAAGAATATGAAAGCAACACTTATTTACTGTTCATATATATTTTAATTAATGTTTCTGAATTTGTTTTTATTGAATTAATGTACGTGTGTGCAAAATTAACAATACAATTTATTAATAATACGTGGAATATTAGAGGAGACGAGACGGCTGCCGGCATTGTTTATGTTAAAGCTTACGAAACCAGTGACTGATTGGTTCTACATATAAAACTGAAGAAAATAAGACCCTGAGTTTAGCTGTAGTAAAATTAATGTAAAAAATGAATATGGTTGCTTGAAGTACCTGTAATGTTATTTAATGTTAATAAATGGAACAATATAAGTAGCTAACCATTAATGGTAAAAAAAAAGTGAGTGCTCGTATGTAAGTGCGCACATGTGAAAATATATCGTCATTACTCTACATAAGAATATGAAAGCAACACTTATTTACTGCTCATATATATTGAAGGGTTAAATGTTGTACTCTGTATAGACAAGCAGAGAGAGAGAGAGAGCAGCCGAACTGCTGGATGTAAACAAACCTTAATTTCCCGCGGCTTTTTTTTTTTAAGGGGATTAGCCCACCTGGGCATAGATCACTGACCCACATTGGGGCCTGAAGGGCAAAAATTTAATACTCCTGTAATAATAATAATAATTCAGATAAGGGAAAAAAAAAAAGAAAAAAAAAAAGCTGCCTATCTACCTATTGGACAAACTAAAATCGTTCCGGACCATAGAATGCCGGATTAGAGAGGTACAACCTGTATATATTTTGCAACAGAAAAAGATTGCGAATTATGGGTTTTTTACTGTACGGTGGGCCACCTTGACCAGACAGCCCATTTGGGGCAGTGTAGAAACAACTATTTTATTCTAATGAAATTATTTATAGCATCATATTTCAGTACCTGTACCTGCCATTACATGATGAAATCAAATTTTTATTGCAGGTGACTCTGGGTCGTGTGCTGAGGGCTGTGGTAACTTTCAAAGGAATATTGATTGAATGGGTTGTTGTGAGAGCATATAATGAACCATTACTTGATGAGGATGGAAAGGTGGGTTTGTCAAAATAAGTTGTTTTAAGTTTTTCTGACTTTTGAGATTTCATAGGAAAACTTAACTCATAAGACAGAATTACTCAAATAGTGAATTTATTATAGGTATTATTGGTATTACAGTATTGTATACAGTTTAAGTGATGTAAATTGTGCTGTTTTCTGTCCTGCCATCTGTGGCTGCATTTCTCTCACAACCTATCTTTGTATACAGTATACATACTGTGTTACGCCAAGTGTATACCTTGTATAAAAGTGCGATAAATCAGAACAGTTCATCCGAATATGCCACTAGTTGATGCTGAGTTAACCATCTTATCAATAAATTATATCTAAAAAAAAAAAAGCTGAAAATATTTTTTGTAAACCCCCAGTAATCAAAGGATGAATTGTACTGCACCTAGTTTATGAGAGGTTCATTAGAGGTAATGTATACAGTACTGTATATACAATACAGAAGTTTGTTGGAGTATCAGGATGTAATGCAGATGCAAAACATTTCACTCAAAATACTTGAAACTTTTATTATGACCAGATTTTGTTTTCCCCAGGTTGACTTGTACACACCATCCCAATACAAAGTGTTTCAGAAAGTGACCGACAATGCAAATGCTGCGATGTTGAACTTCTGTTCACCAGGATTTTCTGACTTGTCTATCCGCTCCTTCTTTGTAAGTACAGTACAGTACTTATTTGTGTAATGAATGGAAGCTCAGTGATTCTTGTTTTTAAAGTTTTTCATCAGTTCAGAGTGAGCTGACTCAGCATTACCATTACCACCTCCAACTCTGTTCAACGCAAAGGACTTCCACGTCCCAGTTGTCCTCCATCTCTCTCATCATGCTTTAAATCCATGTGGGTCTCGCTGTTCCTCTTCTTTTGGCTCCTACAGGTGTCCACCTCATAGCTTCCCTTATTATTTTCTCTAGTTGAACACGAAGAATGTGCCCCATCTACAGGTACAGTGGTCTCTCATCATCCACTCTTAAACGTATACCTGTAGTACATTTGCAATTTCCCGTATGGTTTCCTTTCTGACAAGATCCTGCCATCTTATTCACAGTATTCTCCCGAGTGTTTTACTTTTAAAATTCCAAAACTGACTATATAGTTTCATTGTTGTACTGTGTTTCTCTTCCATAAACCAAAACAGACCTCACCAATGATATGAACATTTTCATTTTGGTGTGGTTTGTCAATATTTGTGAGTTATAAGTACAGTCTCTCCTTGACTTACGGCATATTCAACTTATGACAACCCGGACATACGACGTCCCTGTCTCCTTCTCTGCTTCATCCAATTAATGTAGTCTCCATGCTTAATTAAAAAATTATTGAGGCCCCGTGTGCTTTCACCTGACTACATTAAAGGTAAGTGCCCAGTAACACTTTATTCATTTTTCATTATTGATTACTTTTACTGTACTGTATTTCATTTTAGAATTTCTGTATTATTTTCCCCTTTTCGACTTACGACCTGGTCGTCTGGACGGAACCCGTCGTAAGTCGAGGAGAGACTGTACAGTATTAGCCAACATACACATAACTTGGTTTGCTGTCTTCAGTCTCAAGCGATCAATTATTATTGAAAATAGGACCCAGGTACAGGAATATCCTGGTTGTTGCAAAGGATGCATTTCTAAAAGTCATTATGAATATTGAGACAATTTTCCCCATAAGAATCGGTGTAATAGAGGGGGGATGCGTTCCCAGCCGGCAGCTTTCACAACATATTTTTTTATATACAGTACTGTACATTCCTCATTATCTGTGGCAATTAGGGACCAGGGTTGCGTGTATATTGTAGTACCAGTAAATATGAGGAATAAATAAAAATTATACTGATAAATAAAATTTTTTAAATATACCTCCTTATCAGTCGGTAATACACTACACACAGGACACGGGAAACTGAAGCGCCTTAGATCCCCAAAGCTACTCCCTCCTCCTCCTCCTCCTCGCGTGATTTGCGCGCTAATTCCCGTGGACGTAAGGAATGTTTATTCCCTTATGTTTTTAACCTTATGATAATCATTTCTTTTATTTTTTTCCGCATTGTGTGTATGTAACAGAGTAAAAGAAAAAAATGTATATCTACCTGAAATTATGTTGAAAAATAAAAAAATATACAGCTCACAACTTGGTCTGGTAGGGGGAGGCTGAGATCCCCAATACCACACCCCCTTTTTCTTCTCATGATTTGCACACTAACCTCCCGTGGACGTAAGATATTTTTATTCTCTATGTTTTTGACCTTATGATGATCATTTATTTATTTATTTAATTATTTTTTCATGTTCTGTATGAAGAATTGTGTATGCATGTAAGAGTAAAATAAATGAATAAAATTTAATATTTGAGTTTAATTTTTTATTTTTTTTTTTGAGAATCGGTTATTTTGCAAAATGACCGGCATACATATTGGTACTTTGTAAAATAACTTACAAACAGATAACCTAAACTAACCAAACCTTATGGTGGAATAAGGTTAGGTTAGGTTTGGATGGCTATTGTACCTTGATGCACAATTAAATGGTCCTGTTGTTTTTGTTTTCTTTTAACTTTGGACTGTGCGCTGTCCTAACCATAAGGTTAGGTTAGTTTAGGTAGTCTGTTTGTAAGTTATTTTACAAAATTACCAATATGCATGCTGGCCATTTTGCTAAGTAACTGATTCTGCAAAAAACTTAACAGAAATATCAATAATAGGTTTTTTAACACTTAATTTAGTAGAAGAGATGGCTGGGCACATGGGGATGGGGGGTTGGTTCCGAGGCAGAGGGCAGATTATTGGCCCTCACCTGTATCACTATCCACCACAGAGGCTTGCAGGGCCTCTTTGTCAAACCCCTCAAAGTCCATATCCTCACTATCACTGACTTGGGCCGGCTGTGGTGGGTGGCGGGTGAAGAACTCAGTAATGTTTTGTTGACTGGGCAACCTTGTGCGTACCCTGCCCGCGCCGCTTCCCGCGTAAATGATGGAATGACCCGTGTAAATAAAAATTGTCGGTCTGGCAAGGTGCCGCGTAAATGACCAAACGCGTAAACCAAATCCACTTAAATCGAGACTATACTGTATACCCAAAATTACGAATTGAAAAATATCTACTGTAATTGAGAGGTGATATTGTGTCCTATGTACAGTTTTGTATACGGTATAATGTACTGTATTGTAAATGTGTATACTGTACTGTACACAAAACTGGGCAAACCTTACAAGAGGTGTCTGACACTACAACATTAAAGTGTGTCACATTAGCCTGATGGCCAATATGGGGAAGTGCAAACAGTTTGGCTGGCACTGCACTTTGACTACTAAGTCTTTGGTACATTAGCAGACTGGTTGACTGGCACTGCACTTGATCGCATTCACTTTTCTGAACTTTAGGGATTGGTACCAACTACATTTGGGTGGATTGGGGTTGTCCTGGATGCAAATCTTCAATATGAGCAGGCAGGATTTAGGAGAGCAAAGGGCTGCAGTGATCAAATCTTTGTACTTAATCATGATACAGCAGAATGTGGAATACAGGTTGGACCCCGCTAATCTGGGACCCGATAGTCCGGCAGCTTCAATGGTTCGGGATGGTATCATAGCTCACTTCTAGTGGCTGTTGCCACTATTTTATCTTTAAATACTTATAATTTACCCCTAAATATGCCTCTTAAGAGACCAGCAAGCAGTGGAAGTTTTTGAAATGCAATAAAACGTAAGCATGTGACATTAACTATTTTAGAAAAGATTTCTATACTGAAGAAATTCGACAGTAATAGTACATTTAATGCATTATTTTGCCTTTTTTAACCTCGGCTTCGGTGGTTTGGAATTTTTGCAAATCTGGAACCAGTCTGGTCCCAAGCTTCCCGGATTAGCGAGGTCCAACCTGTACTGTATAGAAAACCAATCCCTGTTATTGTTTTCATCAATTTTGAGAAGACTCTAAACAGCATGCATCAATCAGCACTCTGGAGAACTCTATGAAATAATGGATTACCAGAGAAATGCAGTATGGCATATTAATAGGTGTAGTAGATGATGTATTAATGTTGATGGTCAACTCTCACCTGAATCTTGTGTGGAGAGTGGTATGCTGCAGGGAAATGTTTTGTCCCTTCTTCTGTTTGCTGTGCTCTTCAGTTTTGTTGTGAGATGAATGGTGATAAAAGAAAGGGGGAACAGATGGGTAGAAAACAAGTACTGTACCTCGCAGATTTGTACCACTGTACTGTATGGAGACAATGTGGTACAGTATTGTGAATGGGAGTTCACAAAACATATAGGTGATAGTGAACAGGCTATAGGAGAAGGGAAAAGGATTGGTCTGACTGTCTTGTACTGTACAGTAAATGACAAAACCATCTTCCCAGTTTGGGATGAAAGTATCAAGGATTACTCGAGCCTTCTGACACGCTCTATCCCTCTGGGAACTTTTGAACAGTTAGTGGGCCTGGAAAGGACTAATCCTGAGTTTCCAGATTATCCCTGTTGTCCATTTATCATGACTGAACTATATCATTTAAAAGCATACCCCACTTATTTGCAAAGCAATTTAGAAATAAATAATATCTGGAGATGGCATGTTGCTTTAAAATAAGAAAAATTAAATGCATGGGTGTGTATGTGTATGAAGTGAACAAATGTGTGGACTTGGCATGTTACCAAGTTAGACAGTCCTCTTACCAGGCCAAGCTGTGTTACTGTACTCCCAAATAATTGGGTACAATTGTATTATAGAATGTACAAAAAAAAATTCTCATACTGTATATTGAAGATTACCTTTTGTAATAAGTGCATTAAAATCAGTTCAGAAAGACTGAAGCGATTACCATATGTAAAAATTTATTCAATGATTGAATTTTTTCTCCTTGACAGACCTGGCTGCATAGTTTTGTTTCTCTCTTCACTGATGTGTGCAAGAGGTGTAGTAATCATCTTCATAACCACATGCCCCCAACATGGAGAGAATTTCGGACATTAGACCCCGTTCATGAAGAATGTAAAGCATGAGCAGAGCATTAATTTTTTTTTGTTAAACATTTGTCGTGAGATAGTGTGGAGGCAAGTGTATAATGATATGCTAAGAATATAAGAATGTAATATTCATTTTAATATCAAGTTTCTTTTGTATCATACTTGAATCATTCGCAAAATGGAGTTTTGTAACTATAGACTTTAGACAGTTTATGTAGATTTAATAGATTTGCATTCGTATGAATTTTATCACATTTCTGTTTAGATTGTAATACAAATATTATTCAAAGAAAAAATAAAGTTACCAATACCTATTAGCTTTTATTTGAAATTAGGGGAGAAGTTAAAACTAAGAAATACAGTAAATGTGTTTCATATACAGTAAGTCCACGTTTAACGTTGCAATTGACAATGTTGTTTCGTTATAACGTCGATACTCTTTAGATACCCCTGATTCGGAAAACGTCCCGCCAATTCAGTATAACGCCATGGACTACTTTGTATGGCGCATCACCCAGTCAGCGGGAGGAGGAACCACCCTCCGGCTCTCAGTGACTCGCCACCCTCCTCCTCTCCCACCCTCTTCCTCTCCACTCCCCACCACACACTTGCTTCATATACGCCAATCAGTGAGTACAATACAAAATGAAATAGTTTATTTACCTTTTTGGATGTATAATATAAACTATTTTCTATAAAAATTTCATTGACTTCATATATGCTTAATGTATTTTATGGGGTAAAGTGGTCCTCTCCCCCACCTAGTCAATCTCCGCAACCAGGACCTTCTTCCTCATCAGAATAAAGTGAGTATCCTAATTGGGATATGTAAATTAACATTTTACCTTCCGGTAAATGTTCCTAATATTGGAAAATATTCCAAATAGTTTATAATCATATTCTGGACCTAAGCTAGCGGAGCCTTATACACAAAGTCACCTCCCTCTCCACCTCCTGCTCGTGTATTCAAAGCTAGGCGTCGCATTCTGGATTGAACAAAATGCTGTTTTTTTCTAAACAAGTTTTTGTGATATAGTCCAGAATGTGACGTCGACAACCCACCCAACTCCACCCCTCGAGAGTTGACTTTTGTTTACTGCTCGCTCTAAGGCAAGAGATGACGGTGGCAGTGCATGTGATGGAGGGGGTTTTGAGAATTGCAATTAAATGCCAGGTAGCGACGTGTCCTAATATTACGTATTTAAGTAATTATTAGATGTTTTAATTGCCTGTATGTTGGCCTGGCGAGTTAATGCTAGGCATTTACTTACCTAGGTATAAAGCTAGACGTCGCATTATGGATTGAACAAAAATACTATTTTCTATAAAAATTTCATTGAATTTATATATGCGTAATGTATTTTGTGGGGTAAAGGGAGGCTGGGGAACATAACTCCCATATTTTATCTATTTCTTCTGGGGAAAATTGATTCCGTTAACGTCATGGTTTTCAGGAACGGAACCACCACTTTAAGCGAGGACTTACAGTACTGTACTGTGCATATATATTCAGCCTTCAACTCCTTCACTACATGGATGCCACTTAGAATATGTTATTTGGCTAGCACCAGATGATTTTATTCAGCACAGAGAGGAACCTTCACACAAGGGGTTGGTACGTAGACTATCTCCACTAATCTCTTCATTATGGGAAGGCCACTTAAGATATTTAATTTTGCCAGAGCCAGACAATTTTATTCAGCTTAAGGGGTTAATTTTTTTGGTTTAACAGAATCTTATGAAATTACCAGCTAGTGTACCTTATGAATAAAGAAAATAGTGCACAATAATACAGATATAAAAGACAAATTAAGAGAGTAAGGGTATACTGTATGGTGTGAGATGGATGTATCTGAGAGCAGCTGGCAGTTTGTCAATGTATCATGACACTGTATACCTCACTGTGGACATGTATATCACACAAATGTTCCATCACCAATAAATGAAAGTTTAAACAACATTATTCAATTTTTATACTGTACAGTGGAAGGTTTGCTGTTACTGGTATATTACACTGACATTTGTGCACAAAAACTCTTGTAACTTGGTTGAGCAGGGGACATTCCAAAACCAACTTCAAGTACTTTGGTTGGATAAAGGTGAGACAGCATCCAGCATAGATTTGTTTTGAATCATTGGTATTGTAGACACCTATACTTTGTTTTGGAAACCTTTCCAGTGGTAGTGTATTCAAAATCAAATTTTGCACTGGTACTGACTATGCTCAATGAATATGGGGGCATGAAGATCTGTCAACACACAATTATGGAGGTTTCAAAACTCTGCTGGTGAATATTCCTTTGAAATAAATATATAATACTGTACTTCAATGAATATACAATTTAGTGATCTTTCAAGTGAATTACAACATGGTGAATACCAATACATTTTAGATAAATAGACATAACTAATGTATTCTATTTAGTAGGTACAGTACTGTAGTAGGCAGCTATCAAACAGGGAGGCACTACTGCCTGGGAAGATATTGGAAGCATAATGTGTTGTCTCATGGTAGACCCTGCTGCCATATGGCATCAAAAAAATTGTGACCAAGTCCCAGGTTACTGATCTGCCTTTCTTCCTCATTTACATACAATTGCAGGGTCTCAATTGTGTGTCTTAGTTTGACAATACAACATAAATACTGCATATCGTTTCTTGCTCCACCACACCAGCGTCCTCCAGGTACTCTTGCTACCCCAACAGCTCCCAAGGCATCTGTTCAACCCCCACCCGCCCTCTCACCAGACGTCACGTTTCAGCTTTTTCGTGAGTGGAGGCGGCGTTGGACAGATTACTCCACGATGGTGGACCTTGACAGCATGCCTCCAAACAAACAGCTCATCCAACTGCGGATGTGTTTGTCGCTGGAGACCCAGAGAGTTTTGGAGCACACGTTGCAAGTGCCTCCCGATTCTACATCTTCAGTGACGGATGTGCTCGACCTTTTACAGGAGCACGTTAAGGGTCGGAACAACGAGGCTTTGCGTCGCCGTGCCTTTACCAGCTGCAAGCAGGCGGAGAACGAATCCTTTGACGACTTTTTTGTACGTTTGAAGAGTTTGTCGGAGGAGATCGACGTCTGCAAGGCGCACAGCCGGGAATGTGAGGAAGCCTGGATCAAGCACGGGATCTTGACAGGTGTCAGGCACGAAGAGTTGATGCAGCGACTCATCCCCCTGGACGCTTCCTCCACACTCCAGGTGGTAGTGACTGAATGTCGGTCATACGAGGCCACCAAGTCCGCCACCTCTGCCTTACGGGCCCCACCTGCTGTGAGAGCTATCTCACAATACAAGAAGGATAAGAAGGCGGCCAACAACGCGAAGGCTGCCACACGTTCTTCCACGCCTCCGCCTAGTGCTTCCTGTGGCAGCTGTGGAAAGCAGCACAGCCCCAAGACTTGCCCGGCCGCCGACGCACTGTGTCGTGGATGTGACCGTAAGGCCACAAGTGTCAGGCCTGCGGTCGCTATGGACACTACGACAAGTGCTGCCGCCAACCCAAGCCCAAAAGCCCGAGACGAGGAGGACAGCAGCGCACTTCCCTCGGGGTGGTTCGCACGCAGCCCCCTCCAGATGGCCCACGCAGCCCCAAGCAGCAGCGGAGTCACATCAGGAGGGTGGAATCGACCACACGCCCCAGGGCTACCCCTTCCCCTACTATCCGCGTCGCCGTCACACACGGTGATGTGTCGGGTCACATCGAGGTGATACCAGACACCGGCGCCGATACTACGGTGATAGGCCTGAAGCACCTCCAGAAACTGGGCCTCACCAAACGCGGCCTGGGACCACCGCCGCAGCTGCAGTACTACAATGCGGACGGTTCCCAGATGCCGGACGCTGTGGGCTCCTTTCAGGCAGAGATCACCTACGGCGACAGGTCGTGTTACTGATGGATCGACGTGCGGCCTACTCTCGCTACACCCTTGTTGTCGTGGGTGCACTGCAAGGAGTTAGGCGTGGTGCCCAGAGACTTTCCTGAGCAGATCCCAGCTGCTCGGTACACCGCCAGCAGGGTGCGTGAGTTAACGAGCGACGCGCCTGGCACTGCCACACAGAGCTGCCCAGAACCCGCATCCACTCCCACCCACACAGGACGCTCCCCTGCCCAGATCCTGTATGGTCACCCTCTCCGCTCTTGTGTTCCTACACACGCCAAGGCCTTTGCGAAGGACTGGCAGACCAAAGCCGAGAGCTGTGACCGCCGCGCCGCTTCACGTGCCCAGGACGCCAAAGCTCGGTATGACGACCGTGCCCGCCCCCTTCAGCCACTGGAGATTGGTGCCCTTGTCTGCGTCTGGGACCCGACGACGACACGTTGGGACAAGGTGGGCATAGTGATGGGCGTCGGCCGGTCGCGGGACTACAAGGTCAGGATGCCGAGCGGCCGTGTCTGGTGGAGGAACCGCCGCTTCCTCCGGCCAGTCCCACCCCCTGCTGCTGGCCCCCTGACCGAGGACGAGTCACCTACACCTCACGAGGATCCGCCCCACAGTGCACCTCGACGCTCGGAGCGACTTAGGACTAAGAAGTCCGCTCAAGACAAAGACTATGAGCGTGAGGGGGGAGGGAGATGTAGGTTATGTATATAAGCTACTGTGCCGAGTAGCAACCCTGTACATAAGCTACTGTGCCAAGTAGCAACCCTGTACATAAGCTACTGTGCCGAGTAGCATTTATATATATAATCACGTGGCAACACTGCACGTGTTATGTGGCAACATTGCCCCGAGGCTGCCATATGGCAAGGCAGCTTCAGTCTGACTGTGTGAGCCGTGCTTGGCACACGCTGGTCACCACTTGTATTTCTCTCATCCACAATAAACGGACTCAGTGTTACTCAGTGTTTCCCTAGCCATCACAGCATTCTTCAGGGCACACTAGTAACCTACACATCCAGCAAAATTACAAAACTACTGGTATGGACTGTAAACAGAAGTGGTCCCAAAACTGATCCCTGTGAGACGACAAACTGCAAAGGGACCGGGTCTGAAACGGTTCCACCAACTATCACACATTGAGATCACTCTGACAGATAAGACTCAAACAGTGAGAATGCATCATCATGGACACTGAATGACCAAAGATCCTGAAGCCATGCTGCAAATGCTGCAGAGAGATCCAGTAGGGCCAGGAGGGAGGACTTTTCTGTGCAAGTGTTTATTACCAAATCATTATGAATTCAACATAGGCAGTTTCAGTTGAATGATGCAACCTATAGGCTGACTGGACCAGATGGATCACTTGCTTCTCTCTAACAGAGAAAGTAACTAATCCAGCATAGTATGATCTCTGATGAAAATGAGACTCGAGACTGGATGACTATAATTTTACATATTTTCAGTATCAAGACCAGAAGTGGATGTAATAAAGCCTGTTTTTCAGATCACACAAAATTACCCTCTGAAAATCACATATGTATGATTCTACAAATAAAGTCTGCAGTATGTTCATAAGAGAGTGATACCTTAAATACATTTGTAAGATCACGACAACAAAGTCTTCTTCAAATCCTTGATATAGTGCAGAATGTTGTTCACCTCTGTAAGACAAAATGATGAAAGAGTGAGTTCTATTGTGTAACTTGGTTGAAAATAACTGAAAATTTCTCATCTAAAGAAACACAATCAAGGTCACATGATATCTTTGTCATAAAAACCTTAGGAAAAATCTGAGGCAAGCTGACCATTTGAAGTGGAACAAAGCATAGTAATTCCAGACCTTTGGCCCAACAGCCCATTCATAACTGTATATATTTTTTTCTGGTCACTGCCACATGAGGCCATTTGACTTCTGTAGTATACAATATTCAGCGTTGTGTGCCCACACTGAACAAACAACAGCCGTACGCACAGTCATATTATGTACTCTGATCTAGTACGGTCTGTTCACTGCCTGTGCTTCTCTCATTCAGCACTTCTACGATCCATTCCAACGAGAGTCATCTCGTACTGTAATTTTCTTTGCCACCTCTGGACAATAATGGTTTGAAATGGACTAGAAGACATCATTATGTAATATCAGCATCTCCTCAAAGGGCAAATCAGAGGAGTCGACCCAGTTCAAAGAATGATCAACTCCCTGATCCATCATGATCTGGTCAATGTTTTTATAGTTCTTGAAGGTAATACTTTAGCAATATTGCTGTACAGTAATATGAAATGATAACTTAACCACTCTCCTATTACATTTACCAGGTAGTCATAAGCTAATACAATTGTGTTGTCATTGAATTTCTAACTGTCACATCGTATTCATATGCCATACTTCAGTTACTTGGCAGGCATTGTATTTACTTCTTCATGGGAATTCACACCGTTAAACTGTCAGAACACAACACTAACACAAAGAGAGGATTCTTATTTTTCAGGGAGAGATAATTTTGCTTTATTCTGTACAAATTTATTGCCTTCAGTTGTTCGGGTGTGAATTATTAAAGTGTAATGATTTTAACTTCTTGAAATAAAACAAAATTTGTGGCACAGTTGGTGTAGGTACTGTAGATAGATAGGTTGAATGTATTGGTCTTTTTAATTTGTTTTCTTATTAATATTTTTTTTTCTCCAGGATTTGTGGGCTTTTTCAATACCATCATTCTGTGGCCTGGGTTCCCCCTGTTGGATGTTTTTGGATGGGAGACATTTCAGTTGCCAAATCTGCAACACCTGTTCTACATGTCTGTTAATGGCTTAGTAGGAACTGTCCTGTCTGAACTTCTTTGGCTTTGGTTAGTAATGCTTTATCAATTAAACCATTTATAACAAAGTATTGACATTGTCAATCTCATTTATGAAATTTGATTAATATGTCCAGAATTTTTATGGTTGGGCACTGATGACCATGACCTCTTTGAAATGTTGATTCCGGCCATTATCTCCCATATGTTTAAACCATAGATTATGATTATTGAAAAACCATCATAAAAAAGGAAAATAAAAAACTATAGGTACAGTAGCTAAAAGAAGTATCTGTGCTTACTCTGTGTGAAACAATATGATACCTTAGGTTAGTTTATAATCATCTTGAGCCTGACTAGACAGTATGGCATCAAGTACTTTTTGAGAATGGACTCTGTGGTTTGAGGATGCTAGATTGTGTAAAGTGACAGGGAAAATGTAGAAGGATGTCTTTGAGCATTGTTGTGGAAGGGAACAATATCGCACAATGCATGTGTCTTAGCGGTTTAGAGGATGAGTGACAAAAACGAACAGTGTGTGTGTGTATATGTTCTTGATTGTAGCCACTGTATCATAAAAGAGAAAAAGGATGTACCAAATAGGTGCTTACCTTTATACTTTATTTCTTGAAATAAAGTCTGAATTTGTTTCTGAATTGAAGTGTTTCAGAGAATATCATACATTCCTCTCTTAGCTGATAATGCAAGAAAAAAATTTTGCAGTAAAGATTCTTTTTTTTTTTAATTGTCTTCTTAGTTAACACCTTCTATAATTGTTTGACCTACATTGGAATTACTTGGGAATTGAAGGTGTTTTATTTTGCAGGGGATGCTTCCTTACTTCATCATTGATGGCTACTTTATCTTTGAGCTTAACTATTCCCTTGACAATGTTTGTGGACATCTGGCTCAAGGGCATCAAGTATTCACTGCTAATTTATATTGGTGCAATTCCCATGATGACATCTTTTATTGCTGTCTCACTTCTCACACATTATGAAAGCTGGGACCCATTGATGGATGGAATGAAATATCTTCATAGAAAGTGTTGGAGAAGAAACCACATGTACAGGTAAATTTAACTTTATATAATTTTCTTTGTAGTTGAAGCTGATGGTATACAATATTAAAGAAATATAAATTTTGAATTACAGTATAGATAATAGATGTACACTTAAGTTATATTTTTTCTCCAGATCTTAAAGAAAATATGATAAGTTTTTGTCTCGTAAATGTTATATTGCTTTTAATTTCTGCATATTGGCATCCATCCAAGTGTTTGCCTTGGATGAATCTGTATACTGTACAGGGGCCCCTGAATAATGAACGGGTTACATTTCAGGACCTGTTCATAAGTTGATTTATTCATAACTCAGAACCTTGTTAATAACGCAAAATAAAATATGAATAAAACACCCATCCTTATCTGTCAAATCATAAAATTTATAATGCCATAAGTAACAAATAATGTATGGAGGTGTGCTGCTGAACAAAGTAGTTTTACCTTGGGAAGTACAGTACCAGTGATTTTATTATGAGTAGTATTAGGATCACAATAATTCCATGCTTGTTGTTTGACATCATAAGATGGGTGTACAGTAGGGAGATGGTGCAGGGTGGTGATGGTTAGTTGTTGATCGGTGGTAAAGAGAATACGACATGCACGATTCTCAATAAATCATTTCTTACCATATTTTATGTTATGTACAGTACAGTACTCTTGTGAATGCAGTACTCTACTGCTGTGACGCCATCGTGGATGAAAATAGGCATACGTACTATAGTTAAAAAAGTCAATCTTTGCGATGTTCAGACCCTAGCCCTCTTTCCCATAAGAAGTTCAGTAAAGAATGATTCACAACTAATTGAGGTTTCAGGAACCTAATATCATTCTTTATCGAGGGTCCAGTAATGTATATTGACACCAGTGTAATTCATAAGTTGCTTGGCTATCTAAATACGTATCGTCAATTTATTGTCAAACGACATTTCTAATAGTATTACTCGTAACAGAATATGTACCATTGTTGCCACATGGTACAGTATCTGAATTTTAAATAGTTTTATAGTGGTTTGATAACAAAGGTTTAAAGTACATTATATAAAGGATCAACAAACCATCCTTCTCCCTTATCTCAGTATGTTTATCGCTTCTCTGTGCTTGTTTGAGAAGAAAAGAAATCATTACAATACTCTAATGTGGCTTAGAAATAAAGAAATTATAAAACTAAAAAAAAAAAAATTAAGAGCATGTGTGTGTATGTGTGGGAAGTGAACATATGTATTAAGGCATTGGGTCAGCTGGGTGACTGCCCGGCTGTACTGTGTCACGTGCATACTGTACCAGGAATACCCCAGTTATCGCAAGGGAGGCATTCCTAAAAGTCATTGAAAATAACGAAATTGTGAATATTGGGGCAATTTTCCCCCATAAGAATTAATTTGAATAAGGGGAGATGCTTTCTCAGCCAGCAACTTTCACCACATATATTTCAATAGATACTCCTCATTATCCAAGGCAATTACGGACCTTAGGCACCAGGGTTGCATCATTTGTGCATATACTGTAGTACCAGTAAATGTTAGGAATAAATAAAAATTATACTACTGTAATAAATACTGGCTTCCTCCGGGTTACGGAAGGGATCTATCCTTGAAAATGTTTTTGTGATGTAGATCTCCGTTACGCCGGACCAATTTTCCCATTGAGTCCCATTATTTAATTGTAACATGATAATAAGTGCACACAACACTGAAGCTGCACACTAACTACCATGGACATAAGAAATGTTTAATATCTTTGTTTTTGAACTTAAGATAATCACTTATTTTTTTTTTTTGATGGGTGGGGGGGCATTCTGTATGACAAGTGTGTGCGCATGTAACAGAGTACAGTAAAAGAAAACAAATAAAAATACTTGCACAGTATCTACTCATAATTATGAGTCGAAAAATAACAATATCACAGGAGAAGTAAGGCGATGTGGCTATGATGACATCTAACTTGGCGACCTGTCAAGTTCACACACACGCACAAAAAATCCCCTCAAGACATGCTTTGTTATTAAAGTTGGGTTGCCATACAGCAATTACTGTCTCTAGAATGAATGGCTTCTGAGCAGCAGCTGGGTTGATAAGTAGATCAAACTTACAGAATTTCTTTTGTAGCCATTTAGCCAACCCAACATGAAGGATGTCGGTAATTGCTGTGTAATACTGTACTTTTTTCACTATGTATGTAGGC
>NW_024755481.1:0-8760 GCF_018991925.1 Homarus americanus
TCAAACACTCAATATTAGGTCATTTTTAACGCTAATTTTAACATTTCTTTTACAAATTAGGAAATATTATAATCTCTTTATTTTAATGTATTTTGGTGTTTTAACAACTGACATTAGAATCATTAATAACTAAGCAAATTCTTCCATATAAGATAATTGCCTAATATCTGAAAATACATCCCTAAACCCCTTGTGTACCGTGGTCTAACCCCTTGTGTACCGTGGTCTAACCCCTTGTGTACCGTGATCTAACCCCTTGTGTACCGTGATCTAACCCCTTGTGTACCGTGGTCTAACCCCTTGTGTACCGTGGTCTAACCCCTTGTGTACCGTGGTCTAACCCTTGTGTACGTGATCTAACCCACTTGTGTACCGTGATCAACCCTTGTGTACCGTGATCTAAACCCTTGTGTACCGTGATCTAACCCCTTGTGTACCGTGATCTAAACCCTTGTGTACCGTGATCTAACCCCTTGTGTACCGTGATCTAACCCCTTGTGTACCGTGATCTAACCCCTTGTGTACCGTGATCTAACCCTTATTGTACCGTGGTCTAACCCCTTGTGTACCGTGGTCTAACCCTTGTGTGTACCGTGATCTAACCCCTTGTGTACCGTGATCTAACCCCCTTGTGTACCGTGGTCTAACCCCTTGTGTACCAGCGTGGTCTAACCCTTATTATTACCCGTGATTAACCCTTGTGTACCGTGATCTAACCCCTTGTGTACCGTGGTCTAACCCCTTGTGTACCGTGGTCTAACCCCTTGTGTACCGTGATCTAACCCCTTGTGTACCGTGGTCTAACCCCTTGTGTACCGTGGTCTAACCCCTTGTGTACCGTGGTCTAACCCTTGTGTACCGTGATCTAACCCCTTGTGTACCGTGGTCTAACCTTGTGTACCGTGGTCTAACGCGGTACCGTGATCCTAACCCCTTGTGTGCCGTGATCTAACCCCTTGTGTACCGTGGTCTAACCCCTTGTGCCGTGGTCTAACCCTTATCACCGTGGTCCTTGTGTGTACCGTGGTGCCCCTTGTGTACCGTGGGCCAACCCCTTGTGTGCGTGATCTAACCCCTTGTGTACCGTGATCAACCCCTTGTGTGCCGTGGTCTAACCCTTGTGTACCGTGGTCCCCAACCCCTTGTGTACCGTGATCTAACCCCTTGTGTACCGTGGTCTAACCCCTTGTGTTACCGTGATCTAACCCCTTGTGTACCGTGGTCTAACCCCTTGTGTACCGTGGTCTAACCCCTTGTGTACCGTGGTCTAACCCCTTGTGTACCGTGGTCTAACCCCTTGTGTACCGTGGTCTAACCCCTTGTGTACCGTGATCTAACCCCTTGTGTACCGTGGTCTAACCCCTTGTGTACCGTGGTCTAACCCCTTGTGTACCGTGGTCTAACCCCTTGTTTACCGTGATCTAACCCCTTGTGTACCGTGATCTAACCCCTTGTGTACCGTGGTCTAACCCCTTGTGTACCGTGGTCTAACCCCTTGTGTACCGTGATCTAACCCCTTGTGTACCGTGATCTAACCCCTTGTGTACCGTGGTCTAACCCCCTGTGTACCCTGGTTTAATTCACGGTACGCAAGGTAATTAATAATAGTAAGATTAAAGGTAAAATATAGGTATTACAGATAAGTATAAAATAACTCCTAAAGTATTACAGGAACAGCAGTGGCCATCAAGATATCCGCTGGTCGAGACAGAAATTCGTAATTTCCTTTTTTGTTTTTATTTTGACTATTTTTATTTTTGCTGCTGCTGCTATTATTATTATTATTATTATTATTATTATTATTATTATTACTATTATTATTATTGTTATTATTATTATTATTATTATTATTATTACTATTATTATTATTATTATTATTATTACTATTATTATTATTATTATTATTATTATTATTTTTATTACTATTATTATTATTATTATTATTATTATCATTATTATTACTATTATTATTATTATTATTACTATTATTATTATTATTATTATTATTATTATTATTATTATTATTATTATTATGATTATTATTATTATTACTATTATTATTATTACTACCTTTACAGTTACAGAAGGGGTAAAATGGATATAAAGTTTTTGCTGCCGTGTGACTTACTGTTTTGTTACTATTAATCTGATGCTGTTATCGTTATGGGTGTAAATATTATAATGTATTGCAGAGTTTTAACATTATAAGATCATTGAAACACCTTCACTACGGGACGTCGCTTTTGATATTTGATTTTTCATAATGCCAAGCGATTTTATTCAGCACAGAGTGTTTTGATGACTTGGTTGTGGGTGAGTGAGTGATGTTTGGTTGTTACTGTAGTTGTGTTGCGATGTTTGGAGGTGTTGTAGGGGAGTGTTGCTGTGTTGTAATTGCTCTTCACTACATGAATATTAATAAATAATGAATGATATTATGGTCCTTTGATGTGTGTGTGTGTGAATTAGAATTATGAAGTAGAACCTTTTTATAAGAGTGTGATTGTCGTTTGTCGTATATAAATTATAATGGTTGTTACATTGATACTACGAAAGGATTATTTTCTTAACACACACAGATTCCTTTAGTCTAAATGAGAAAGATAAGACTTAGCCATTTTTTTGTATATTTTTTTTGTACACCTGAAAATATAACAAATTACTGAGAAACACAAAGTTCACAATAAAATCACATTAAAAACATATTGCTCATTTGATTAGGGACTAAAATCGTAAATCGAGATAAATGAAACAAATTGATGAATCACATTGAAAATTTATGAAACTTAAAGGGCGAAGTGTTCTTACGGATGTTCACCTAACAAACACAATGCGAGTTACCTGTTCAGCGATAAACAAGCAAACACACACTCACACACACACACGCACACCACAAACAAACTTTGCAAAATAGTTCAACATTTCGTGACTGTGGTCTTAAGGTCAGGGTCAGGTTAGAGGCTACAACCACTCACTACTAACCTGACCAATTGACGGAGCCAACATTCACTCGAGAACCAGACGGGATAACTTAACCAATATTCATCACTTTTGTATTATAGAATTGATGTGTCTGTTCCTCATATACCGTCATCACATTCGAGCATTGGGATGTAATAAACACAAATGACCTAACCTAACCTAACCTAACCTAACCTGCCACTAAAACCAGATTTTCTATTACATAACGCTAAGACAGTGGTTCTCAACCTTGTTTGCCCCATGCACCCCTTTCACCATATGTCAGAATGTCATTCCCCCCTCCTTTCCAAGATTGTCTGCCTCAATAAGTGCATTCCAAATAATATGCATATAATACTGAAAATCCTTTATTTTTTCCATATTAGTACATATACATTTACAATTTTACATGGATTATTTTTATAGTGGAGTTTTACAAATTAAATGCCAATTGAAAATGTTGATGGATTTTTAAAACTTGAATAAAAGTAAAATAGTTTTTTTTTTATTTATAATGAATTACTTAACAGACCAAACTGAAGCATAATGCAATAAACAAAAAGTTCAATAGAATACCAGGATATTGTAAATTTGTAATTAATTTTATTCAGATGAAGATTACAGTCAATGAGAAACCTGTGATTGTTTTTTCTTCGCCAATTCTGGGATACGCGGAGGAGTGCTTGAAACGGCACAACGCAGGTCATTTTCTACCTCTAATCTACTACGTTGCTTCGCTTTAATTTGCAACAGAGTTGAAAAGCCTGACTCACAAAGATATGTCGACACAAACGGAAGCAATGCACGGATAGCTCTTTCTGCCACTTTTGGGTAGGAATCGCACATCAAGGGCCAAAATTCTGTGATTGATTTCTCATCGAACATATCTCTTACTCCCGAATCAGTTTCCCCCCCGCCCCTGAAAACCTGAATTCCCCCCCTGGGGGGAATTCCCCCCTGGTTGAGAACCCCTGGTGTAGATGATGATGGTGTAGATGATAATGGTGTAGATGATGATGGTGTAGATGATGATGGTGTAGATGATAATAGTGTAGGGGGCTTTTAAGAATATGAAGTGGTTATCTTGACCTTGTAATAAGACAAAAATAATTAAATTTTCTTGTTCAATGTTAATATCTGTTTTAACTTAATTTAACTTAACTTCACCTGAACTTATCCTAAATCTAATCCCACCTAACTTAATCCTAACCTAATGTGATCTAAGGTTAAGTTAGATCACCTATGGCCTAGAAAACAGTGCGTTAATGATCGAAATAAGGCAAACAGAGTATTGGGTTTTATATCTAGAAGTATAAGTAATAAGAGTGTGGAGGTCATATTGCACTAATCAGGAAGTACCTCGATTATACTGTTCAATTCTGGTGCACTTATTTATAGAATGGATATCAAATAACTGGAGTCAGTGTAGCGAAGAATAACGAAAATAATTCTGGGACTTAGAAACCTTCCATATCAAGATAGATTAAAGAAATTTAACTTGCATTCCCTACAAAGACCAAGAGTGCGGGGAGATATGATAGAAGTCTACTTCTGTAAGTTGATGTTGTTAAGGTTGTGCATTGACAGTATTTGTTTGTTCCAGTATTAAGTGCGCTGCACTTGCTGGTGTTGAATGTCATTTACAGTGCATTTCCATCTTGCCCGGCCACAAAATACCTCATCTCGTTGACATATCCTTGGCCTGTACATTTTTGGGCTTCTTTTCTTATCGGTACTCTTCAACGAGCTCCCGAACGGACTGTACAAACAGGAAAAAGAAAATGATAAACAATACACAGCAGAAGACAAACAAAACTCTGTATAGAGTTTTGTTGTCTCTACTCATTCCTGGAAGTGAGGAGGGGCTACCCTCTGCACCCCCCGACTGTGAGGAAGGGCTAGCTACCGGCGGTGAGGAGGGGCTAGCTACCGGCGGTGAGGAGGGGCTAGCTACCGGCGGTGAGGAGGGGCTAGTTTCTGCACCCACCGGCGGTGAGGAGGGGCTAGTTTCTGCACCCACCGGCAGTGAGGAGGGCCTAGCTACCGGCGGCAGTGAGGAGGGAGCTAGCTACCGGCGGTGAGGAGGGCTAGTTTCTGCACCCTCGGCGGTGAGGAGGCTGGTTCTGCACCCACCGGCGGTGAGGAGGGGCTGGTTCTGCACCCACCGGCGGTGTGAGGAGGTGCTGGCAGTGAGAGGGCTGGTTGCACCCACCGGCGGTGGGAGGAGCTAGCTACCGGCGGTGAGGGGGAGCTGGATTTCTGCACCCACCACCGGCGGTGAGGAGGGAGCTGGTTCTGCACCCACCGGCGGTGAGGAGGGAGCTGGTTCTGCACCCACCGGCAGTGAGGAGGGGCTGGTTCTGCACCCACCGGCGTGAGGAGGGAGCTAGTTTCTGCACCCACCGGCGGTGAGGAGGGGCTAGTTCTGCACCCACCGGCAGTGAGGAGGGGCTAGCTACCGTCGGTGAGGAGACTGGTTCTGCACCTCGGCGGTGAGGGCTAGCCTACCGGCGGGAGGCTGGTTTCCTGCCCACCGGCAGTGAGGAGGGCTAGCTACCGGCATTGAGGAGGGGCTGGTTCTGCAGCCTTTCAGCGTGAACTGGTTCTGCACCCACCGGTGAGGAGGGGCCTTACCGGCGGTGAGGAGGGCTGGATTTCTGCACCACCGGCGGTGAGGAGGAAGCTAACTACCGGCGGTGAGGAGGGGCTAGTTTCTGCACCCACCGGCGGTGAGGAGGGGCTAGTTTCTGCACCCACCGGCGGTGAGGAGGGGCTAGTTTCTGCACCCACCGGCGGTGAGGAGGGGCTAGCTACCGGCGGTGAGGAGGGGCTAGTTTCTGCACCCTCCAGCGGTGAGGAAGGTCTACCTTTCACCAGTGGGGGAAGGATACCTTGCTCACCGTTCGGACGTGATTATTTTTGACGACCCTCCTCTGGTAAATAGAGTGGGATCAACTTGCAGCCAAACATTTTAGCGATATCGTTCCTCTCTTCAAATGTTAGGTGATAGGACGTCCATATGTGGAGTTATCGAGCTACACCTTGCTCGAATTGGGGATTCCAACTACAGGAGTATCCCATCAAGTGTATTATGAAAACAACAGATATCAGACAAGGTCTCGTCATAACTCGCGCTCTACGATGATACAGTATTTTGGAACAACCTGCTAGTCTTATTGTAGAGGCTCCTGTTGATACAGAGTCAGGTTGGAACTGTGAGAAAATGTTGAGTGTAGATGATGATAGTGTAGATCTACACTATTATCATCTACATTATCATCATCTACATGATCATCATCTACACTATTATCATCTACACTATTATCATCTACACCATCATCATCTACACCATTATCATCTACACCATCATCATCTACACCAGGGGTTCTCAACCAGGGGGGAATCTGATTCGGGAGCAAGAGATATGTTCGATGAGAAATCAATCACAGAATTTTGGCCCTTGATGTGCGATTCCTACCCAAAAGTGGCAGAAAGAGCTATCCGTGCATTGCTTCCGTTTGTGTCGACATATCTTTGTGAGTCAGGCTTTTCAACTCTGTTGCAAATTAAAACGAAGCAACGTAGTAGATTAGAGGTAGAAAATGACCTGCGTTGTGCCGTTTCAAGCACTCCTCCGCGTATCCCAGAATTGGCGAAGAAAAAACAATCACAGGTTTCTCATTGACTGTAATCTTCATCTGAATAAAATTAATTATAAATTTACAATATCCTGGTATTCTATTGAACTTTTTGTTTATTGCATTATGCTTCAGTTTGGTCTGTTAAGTAATTCATTATAAATAAAAAAAAAAACTATTTTACTTTTATTCAAGTTTTAAAAATCCATCAACATTTTCAATTGGCATTTAATTTGTAAAACTCCACTATAAAAATAATCCATGTAAAATTGTAAATGTATATGTACTAATATGGAAAAAATAAAGGATTTTCAGTATTATATGCATATTATTTGGAATGCACTTATTGAGGCAGACAATCTTGGAAAGGAGGGGGGAATGACATTCTGACATATGGTGAAAGGGGTGCATGGGGCAAACAAGGTTGAGAACCACTGTCTTAGCGTTATGTAATAGAAAATCTGGTTTTAGTGGCAGGTTAGGTTAGGTCATTTGTGTTTATTACATCCCAATGCTCGAATGTGATGACGGTATATGAGGAACAGACACATCAATTCTATAATACAAAAGTGATGAATATTGGTTAAGTTATCCCGTCTGGTTCTCGAGTGAATGTTGGCTCCGTCAATTGGTCAGGTTAGTAGTGAGTGGTTGTAGCCTCTAACCTGACCCTGACCTTAAGACCACAGTCACGAAATGTTGAACTATTTTGCAAAGTTTGTTTGTGGTGTGTGTGTGCGTGTGTGTGTGTGTGTGTGTGTGCGTGTGTGTGTGTGAGTGTGCGTGTGTGTGTGTGAGTGTGTGTGTGTGTGGTGTGTGTGTGTGTGTGCGTGTGTGTGTGTGAGTGTGTGAGTGTGTGTGTGTGTGTGTGTGTGAGTGTGTGTGTGTGTGCGTGTGTGTGTGTGTGTGTGTGTGTGTGTGTGTGTGTGTGTGTGTGTGAGTGTGTGTGTGTGTGTGTGTGTGTGTTTGCTTGTTTATCGCTGAACAGGTAACTCGCATTGTGTTTGTTAGGTGAACATCCATAAGAACACTTCGCCCTTTAAGTTTCATAAATTTTCAATGTGATTCATCAATTTGTTTCGATTTACGATTTTAGTCCCTAATCAAATGAGCAATATGTTTTTAATGTGATTTTATTGTGAACTTTGTGTTTCTCAGTAATTTGTTATATTTTCAGGATGTAAAAAAAAAATATACAAAAAAATGGCTAAGTCTTATCTTTCTCATTTAGACTAAAGGAATCTGTGTGTGTTAAGAAAATGAATTGGTGGTCAGCCAAAACAACTGAGGGTCCACCAGAGGGCTTTTCTGTTGACCGAGTCGAATGCCTTCGTTAGGTCAATGAAAGCCATGTACCGATCACGACGCTGATCTCTGCACTTTTTTGATATCTGACGGGCAGCAAAGGTCATGTGAGTGGTACTACATGATGGTCTAAAGCCAGATTGAGATTCTGGGAGGAAGTTTTCTGCTTCAGGAAGAAGTCTGTTAAGGAGGACTCGGGCGATAATCTTGCCAGCTATGGACAGTAGCTGCCACAGGCTGACCGGTCTCCCTTGTTCTTATAAATATTGACGATGGAGGAAGTCTTTTAGACCTTGATATTTCCTCCTTTTCCCATATATTCTCCAGAAGAGAGTAGAGACGGCTGGTAAGCAGAGATCCTCCTGCTCTATACACCTCGGCTGGGATGCCATCAGGCCCTGAGGCTTTGTTATTTTTAATCTGTTTGGTGGCAATAGCTACCTCATCCAGAGATGGAGGATCGCTGAGGTAGGTCAGCTCTGGGTGCTGAAGCACCTGTTGGGTGGTTAGGATATCCACATCAGTGTTTCGGTTGAGCAGTGAATGGTAGTGCTCTTTCCAGCGCTGAAGGAAGCCTTCATCGTCTTTAATTGTGGAGTTACACCATCTGATGAGCGGAGGTGGTCTGCGCCGCAAGTGATTGGCCCATAAAATATTCTAGTGGGAGTTGTTCTGTAGTTAAAGCAACACCTTTATCATCGACGAGTACATTGATTGCCGGTTCATTTTCATCACTGGGATTTGGTTTTTTGTTGTCGGGTTGTTTATCAGCCCATGTTAGAGCTGCTCTTTGAAAGCATGTGCTACCGCTGGATTCTCCAGACGCTAAGTGTTAAAACCTGTTCTAGAGACTTGC
>NW_024755482.1:0-8494 GCF_018991925.1 Homarus americanus
TATTAGTCCGTCCGTGGGTCTGTTGGTTGATCAGTCCGTTCCTGTCTATATTAGTTTATCAGTCTGTCCGTGTATTTGCCCGTGTTTCCTATCAGATCGTCTGTTCGTCTGTCGATGTATCAGTCCGTCCGTTTGTCTCTCCGTGTATTAGTCCGTCCGTGTGTCTGTCCGTGTATCAATCCGTCCATAGTATGCTGTCAAATCGAGGACTCAAACAGTCGTAATTTTCTAACTGTGATCTGTGTAGGTGAATGTGTGTCTCAACAAAACCACTGAAGAAGTGGATAATGAGGCTATTCCGTCGGTTCTTCTTTGGAACTGGTGTGGCCTGACGGGGAGATTAGCGGTCTCCTCCTCCGCTATTTCTTGTTCCTCCTTCCTTGCTCTTTATGTTGTTGTTGTTGTTGTTGTTGTTCTCCTTAAATCTTTTTCTTTCTTTTGTATTTCTTTCTTTCTTTCTTTAAAATTGTGCACACTCAATTTTTCCCCGGTAAAAACCACTGCACTGCACTTTTGCGGAAGGCTTATGACAGGAACATAAGAGTTGAATTAAAACTTGAGTTTTCCAACAAAAATAACTTTAATCACCTTTGGAAGGAAATTGAACATATCGCTTAAAATGTTCCCGCTGGACAATATGCTCCCTGCCAGCCAATTTTCCCGAGGCACGGTAAATGTGGCCTCCAAACACGGTGCGCACGCAATTTACTGAATTATGTCTAGTTTCTAATATATTAGCTAGATAATAACTTAATTACTTTTATTACTTACTTATTTATTTATTTAGTTATTTATTTATTTACGGGCATATTTATGTACGAATACACTTATTTACTTATACTGCTTGCTACTTACGCACTCACTTAAGCACTTTATTGTTTGTGTACAACTCTACGAGATAATTAGAATCAGTGATACAAGATTTTTTTTTAGGTAGCACTTAACATGTAGTTTATGTATACATTATAAGTTCAATAATGGTGTGTTAAGAAAGTACTTCCTCACCATCAGATGCGGTGGATGTCGCGGAGAAAATATTGCATTAGGAAAATAAATTGCAGTTTGTCACAGTATCTCACCTGCTCTTGTAAACTTATTAAGAGTAACGTTGAAATGTACAAGTAACAATTAATTCCCTATAAATATTATTTTTCCTTCAGCTAATAGTGATATTTTTTTGTGTTTTGCAGGTACGGTGTTTGGCCAGAGACAGCAACAGGTAATGGTTCTAAATTAAGGGTTATGTGTCTTCGCCTGGGGTAGTGGAGGATGTACCAGGATGCGGGTTGTAAGAACCAAGGGCCTGCCTAGCCAGGTGGTCGCCAGGAGAGGGTGTTCATAGGTCATGGTGCAGGGTGTGATAAAGAGTCCCGGGAACCACATACGTGGTTATATTCCAGGCAGTTGTTGTGTGTGATAACTACAGTATGTGTCTCTGCCATCAGTAATTCCCTTATGTTTGAAACAACTTTGTATTTTTTCGATGGAAAATGAAGTAGTAAACAGTGATAGGATAAAGAGAGGATGATACGTAAAACAAACTATGACCGTCTTGTAGAATATAGAAACAGCGGGAAGTTCGGTTGTGTAGAGTTAAATAAAATAACAGAATTTTTTTCATTTGTTGTATACAAGACAGTTAGGCTTACCGAGACTATAAATTGTATAAAATTCCATTTTCCTGGCAAAGAAAATTATCTTCCTCGTGGGGTTTACGCAAGAGATAAAGGAGAAAAAATAAGCCAACTGTCAGTTTGTTTATCATTCACTAAGTCATGTTGAATAAATACTTTACATTAATCATAGAAACATACGTAACTTATATGAAGTTATCTTGGAAAAGTAATAATTGTTTTTAGATTAATATAACTCGCACAGTAAGAACCCGTCGATCTACCCCCCTTCCCCCCCAGCCACGACTGGTGACCCAAGACGACATAGAGTCACAATTCCTCTACATCAGGAGGGAAAAATATTGCTTATTGGCCTCGTCTGAGAGCCCCAGATCAGGCAGCTTTGTGCCAGAGATGGAGACCATAGTTCAGTTCGTTCTCGTGGCGTCGCGTTCACAACTCTGACACACGAACGTGCAGAGGAACATATGACCAGACAGAGCAACAGATGGACTCATTGAGGGGTGCATGGACGCTCACAAGAACGGGCAGACATACAGAGGATTGGAGTGATGGACATACACAGGGAGGAACAAGATGAACGTACAGACAGATGGACACACAACACTCCTAGGACCCTTCAGCAAAGCGGGGGCCGGGAGACAATAAACATGTAAACAACAGTACATATCGCCTTCATAGCTCAACAGTCAGATGCTGGACCCCTAAAAACCTCCCTTCCGTAAGAGTAGTTTTAGTTTTATTACATCTCGTAGAGTTCTCTGTGTATCTGTTAAACGACTGAGAAATCTGGATTGTAGGATGGGGCCGGGGGAGGAGGGGTGGAGGGACCGGGTAGGAGGGCCAGGGGGAGGAGCCGCGGAGGAGGGGTTACTGCCAGTCCCCAGTGTAAGGGCAACGAGAAAACTTTTATTGTGAGGCGGAACTTGTTACTGCGTCCGGGATCCTACATGATGAGTGTACTGGGTTTTGGAAATGATGTCTTTGGGAGGTTATAGAAGGAGAGAGAGAGTATATCACACACACACACAAACACACACACACAACACACACACACACACACACACTCACCACCCACCACATAAGAACATAAGAACATAAGAAAGTGGGATACTGCAGGAGGCCGACTGCCCATACAGGGCAGGATCCTTTTCACACCCATCCCAGCACTTCCATGTGCCTATCCAACTTCGTTCCTAGTCCCTCGATCCCACTTAGCACCTCGGTAGCTTCTGGCTCCACATATCCCACAACTCTATTACTAAAACCAGTGCTTGCCCATCCTTTCTGAATCGGAATTTATCTAATTTAAAGCCATTGCCTTTTAGTTATTCTGCTACTGAGCTTCCAGAACATCTTCCATTTACCCTTGTTATCCCACTTACCCACTCTAACACCCCATCATATCTCCCCTAACTCTACGAGCCTGCTTTTCACCACCACACTCACTTACACCCACCCACTCACACACACACACACACACACACACACACACACACACACACACACACACACACACACTACTCCTTGCACTGTCACTATGTTGAAATGAACTGTAGTTTGAGCTTTTCCCCATCTAGTTATTATATGTCTTATTTGTGTCACTTATGTTACTTGTATATTATTTGTAAGTCGTAACTCATTCCCCAAATATGTAACTGTATATTTTCAGCCTTCTGGCTGCCAAGCTCTTTCAATAAACCGTTAATTATTATTATTATTATTATTAGTACTTAGTCAACAATACACAGACAGACAAACAGATTAATGATAGAAAACAAGAGAGACAGACACAGGACCACCATAAGGGGAGCGACAAGTACCGTCCAGCGCGTGGTTAGGCTGAGGTGCTTCTTGGCTGTCGGAAGTGGTGGATATCAGTGTCAGCTCCGGGACTCATGGTGACTTGTATCCGAGGGAGGGGAAGTGGCAGCAGAAGTGTATCCTGAGGAAGTCGTAGCAGAAGTTTGTCCAAAGGAAGTAATAGCGGAAGTAGGTCCTGAAGAAGGGGAAGTGGCAGCATAAGTATGTCCTGAGGATGGGGAAGTGACAGCAGAAGTATGTCCTGAGGATGGGGAAGTGACAGCAGAAGTATGTCCTGAGGATGGGGAAGTGACCACAGAAGTATGTCCTGAGGAAGGGGAAGTGACCGCAGAAACAATCCCGAGGGAGGGGAAATAGAAGTACCTGTATAAGGGTGACTGGTTAAAGGGGTAGACTGTGTGAAGGGAAGTAGACATTAAGAGAATAAGGGGAAGGTTGTCGAGGATGGGAGGGGATACTCATGAGCGTCTCCCCTCTTGCCTTTTTCCCCTCAGCCCAGTATGCTAATGAGCAGTTTGGATGGTCGTCTCGGGGTAGTTATGAGGTCATTATGTTACCTCTAATTCCCCCGCTCGGTTGACAGGGACATATGTGGACGGGGGATTTTCTGCGTATACACCCGTCTTGGCTGTCAGTGTCGTCTCGGGGTATTTTTGGCTTCTTTGGATCTGACAATACAGGTATAGGCACACGGGTACAGGTACAGGCACACGGGTACAGGTACAGGCACACGGGTACAGGTATAGGGACACAGGTACAGGTATAGGTGTAGGCACACAGGTACAGGTATAGGCGTACAGGTATATTCACACAGGTACAGGTATAGGTACACAGGTACAGGTATAGGTACATAGGTGCAGGTATAGGCATACAGGTATAGGCACACGGGTACAGGTACAGGTATAGGCACACAGGTACAGGTATAGGCGTACAGGTATAGGCACACGGGTACTGGTACACGGGTACAGGCACACGAGGAAAAGGTACAGGTATAGGCACACGGTACAGGTATAGGCATTGGCACACGGGTACAGGTACGCGGGTACAGGAACAGGCACACGGGTACAGGTATAGTCACACGGGTACAGGTACAGGTACACGGGTACAGGTACAGGCACACGGGTACAGGTACAGGTATAGGCACACGGGTACAGGTATAGGCATTGGCACACGTGTACAGGTTACAGGTATAGGCACACATGTACAGGTATAGGCACACAGGTACTGGTATAGGTGTACAGGTATAGGCACACAGGTACAGGTATAGGCGTACAAGTACAGGTATAGGCACACAGGTACAGGTATAGGCGTACAGGTATAAGCGTATAGGTATAGGCACACAGTTATAGTTACACAGGTACAGGCACGCAGGTACAGATATAGTCACACAGGTGCAGGTATAGGTATAGGCACACAGGTATAGACACACAGTTACAGGTACAGATGCAGGTACAGGTATATGCACACAGGTACAGGTATAGGGACACAGGTACAAATGCAGGTACAGGTATAGGCACACAGGTACAGGTATAGGTACACAGGTACAGGCATAGGCACACAGGTACAGGTATAGGCACACAGGTACAGGTATAGGTACACAGGTCCAGGCACACAGGTACACTTATAGGTACACAGGTACAGGTATAGGTACACAGGTACGGGTATAGGCACACATTTGCAGGTATAGGCACACAGGTACAGGTATAGGCACACAGGTACAGGTATAGGCACACAGGTACAGGTATAGGCACACAGGTACAGGTATAGGGACACAGGTATAGGTATAGGGACACAGGTACAGGTATAGGGACACAGGTATAGGTATAGGGACACAGGTACAGGTACAGGTATAGGGACACAGGTACAGGTATAGGCACACAGGTACAGGTATAGGGACACAGGTATAGGTATAGGGACACAGGTATAGGTATAGGCACACAGGTACAGGTATAAGCACACAGGTACAAGTATAGGCACACAGGTATAGGTATAGGGACACAGGTACAGGTACAGGTATAGGGACACAGGTACAGGTATAGGCACACAGGTACAGGTATACGCACACAGGTACAGGTATAGGGACACAGGTACAGGTATAGGCACACAGGTATAGGTATAGGGACACAGGTACAGGTATAGGCACACAGGTACAGGTATAGGCACACAGGTACAGGTATAGGTACACAGGTACAGGTATAGGTACACAGGTACAGGTACAGGTACACAGGTACAGGTATAGGCACACAGGTATAGGTATAGGCACAGGTACAGGTATAGGTACACAGGTACAGATATAGGCACACAGATACACTGGTACAGGTATAGGTAAACAGGTACAGGTATAGGTAAACAGGTACAGGTATAGGTAAACAGGTACAGGTATAGGCGTACAGGTACAGGTATAGGCACACAGGTACAGGTATAGGTACACAGGTACAGGTATAGGCACACAGGTACAGGTATAGGTACACAGGTACAGGTATAGGTACACAGGTACAGGTATAGGTACACAGGTACAGGTATAGGCACACAGGTACAGGTATAGGCACACAGGTACAGGTATACTGTATAGGTACACAGGTACAGGTATAGGCGTACAGGTATAGGCACACAGGTACAGGTATAGGTACACAGGTACAGGTATAGGCAGACAGGTACAGGTATAGGTACACAGGTACAGGTATAGGTACACAGGTACAGGTATAGGCAGACAGGTTCAGGTATAGGTACACAGGTACAGATATAGGCAGACAGGTTCAGGTATAGGTACACAGGTACAGATATAGGCAGACAGGTTCAGGTATAGGTACACAGGTACAGGTATAGGCAGACAGGTTCAGGTATAGGCACACAGATACAGGAATAGGCGTACAGGTACAGGTATAGGCACACAGGTATAGGTATAGGGACACAGGTACAGGTATAGGCACACAGGTACAGGTATAGGCACACAGGTACAGGTATAGGCATAGGCACACAGGTACAGGTATAGGCACACAGGTACAGGTATAGGTACACATGTACAGGTATAGGCACACAGGTACAGGCACACAGGTACAGGTATAGGCACACAGGTACAGGTATAGGTACACAGGTACAGGTATAGGCATAGGCACACAGGTACAGGTATAGTGGACTGTATTCCTCCTTGGTATAGATATGTAGATGATGTTCTTTGTCTTTGGCCTAAAAACAGTGACCCTTTGGAATTTTTAGACAAGCTTAATAATATTGTCCCTAGTATCACATTCAAAATTGAAAGAGAAATAAGTGAATCCCTTCCATTTCTTGATATGCTTATCATGAGAAATGGCCAAAACTATAAATTTAAGGTATATAGAAAGCCCACACAGGTAGACAGTTTCATTCACTTTTTATCCAATCACCTTGAGTCTACCAAAATGTCAGTTTTTTCTGCTATGTTCCTACGATGTCTGCGTATTTGTGACTCTGAATTTATTGACGACGAATTTAAACACATTCGTTCTATTGCACAGAAACTTGGGTACCCTTCTGTGTTTGTTGATCGTTGCTTTAAAAGGGCTAAAAAATCCTTTCATTCCTCTGTAACCAGACAAGTTCCTACACTTAAGAATATTTTGACTCTGCCCTATCGTGATGAATTTGTCCCTTTAGTTCGGTCCCTCAAGCTTCTAAATATTAATGTTGTTTTCAAGTATGACTCAACCATTACCAATATGTTAATAAGGAATAGCCCAAGTTTGAATGTAAATGGAAGTGTTTATTGTATTCCATGTAGCCAATGTAATTGTAATTATGTAGGTCAGACAGGAAAAACACTGCAGCTCAGAATCAAACAACATAAGTATAATATCAGAACTGCATCTGAAAGCAGTGCCTTGTTCGTTCATGTTAGGAATAATAATCACCCCATTGCTTGGGAAAAAAGCTTAGAAGTATTCAAATCATCTTGTGTCACAGAAAGACTTCTGGTTGAAGCTAGTTTGATTAAGGAATTAAAATCAATAAACCTTAGTGATGGTCAGTTCAAAACTGATAATATGTTACATAAATTTATTTGTCAGTGGCCCAAGGTTAAAACTGCTTTGAAAACCTTTGATCTTGATGTATGACAGTTATTTTGTGGGTCCCTTTTTCTGACCTGACCTGTCTAGTCACGTCACCACCCTTCTCTTAAGCTCCTCTACGGTTGTGTTGGTGTGGGGATTAGTGGATGTCATCATTATGACCTGACCTCATGTTTTTAGGTCACCCTGTATATTTAAGCCTCTCTCTGTCCATGTAATCTAGTTGCCTCTGAAGATGTCTTGAATAAAGACGAAAGCTAAGGTACTCCGTTGTTTCCATTTTCCCGTGTGATTTTATCAAGATTTATCTTATCCACGTTTTCATTGTGGATTTACATGGAAGTATAGGTACACAGAGTACAGGTATAGAGCATAGGCACACAGGTACAGAGTATAGGCACACAGGTACAGGTACACAGGTACAGGTATAAGGTTTCAGAGTACAGGTATAAACACACAGAGTACAGAGTATAGGCACACAGGTACAAAGTATATAAATACACACAAATTACTGTGAGTATAGGTACCTGGGTGCAGGTGTGGGTGCAGGTACAGGTGTGCCTGGGTGGGTGTGGGTGCAGGTGCAATTATGGGCACCTACTGTGGGTGCAGATTATGGGCACTGGGTGCTATGGGCACACAGGTACAGATATAGGCAGACAGATACAGGTATAGGCGTACAGGTATAGGTATAGGTACACAGGTACAGGTATAGGTACACAGGTACAGGTATAGGTACACAGGTACAGGTATAGGCGTACAGGTGCAGGTATAGGCACACATGTACAGGTATAGACGTGCAGGTGTAGGCACACAGGTACAGGTATAGGTACACAGGTACAGGTATAGGCGTACAGGTGCAGGTATAGGCACACATGTACAGGTATAGACGTGCAGGTGTAGGCACACTGGTACAGGTATAGGCACACATGTACAGGTACACAGGTACAGGTATAGGCACACAGGTACAGGTATAGGTACACAGGT
>NW_024755483.1:0-27285 GCF_018991925.1 Homarus americanus
ACACAAAGCCTGTTCAACGAGCTTATGGCGCCGTGAACCTCAAATGGGGACCACGAGTGCCGCTTAGGTGATCAGACCAACATTTTACCAAATGCGGCTTCGAAAAAAGAAGGATCCATATATATTTCATTAGCCCAATAAACCATGCGGACTTCTACATTTAATCAACACCTCACCCCACCAGGATTTGAACACACGATCTTAAAATTGTGACCGGGGAACGCTACCTCTGGGCCACCAGGACAATAAAAGCAATCCTAGACTCTGCTATATTTCACATAAAGCCTGTTCAACGAGCTTATGGAGCCGTGAACCTCTAATGGGGACACCCCGTGCCGCTTAGGTGATCAGAGCAACATTTTACCAAATGTGGCTTCGAAACCCGAGGATCCATATATATTTCATTAGACCATTAAAGCATGCGGACTTCTACATATAATCAACACCTCACCCCACCAGGATTTGAGCCCACAATCTTATAATTGTGACCGGGGGACGCTACTTCTGGGCCACCAGGACAATAAAAGCAGTACTAGACTCTGCTATATTTCACACAAAGCCTGTTCAACGAGTTTATGGCGCCGTGAACCTCTAATGGGGACCATATGTGCCGCTTAGGTGATCAGACCAACATTTTACCAAATGCGGCTTCGAAACAAGAAGGATCCATATATATTTCATTAGACCAATAAAGCACGCGGACTTCTACATTTAATCAACACCTCACCCCACCAGGATTTGAACCCACGATCTTATAATTGTGACCGGTGAACGCTACCTCTGGGCCACCAGGACAATAAAAGCAGTCCTAGACTCTGCTATATTTCACACAAAGCCTGTTCAACGAGCTTATGGCGCAGTGAACCTCTAATGGGGACCACCCATGCCGCTTAGGTGATCAGAGCAACGTTTTTCCAAATGTGGCTTCGCAACCCGAGGATCCATATATATTTCATTTGACCATTAAATCACGCGGACTTCTACATATAATCAACACCTCACCCCACCAGGATTTGAACCCACGATCTTATAATTGTGACCGGGGAACGCTACCTCTGGGCCACCAGGACAATAAAAGTAGTCCTAGACTCTGCTATATTTCACACAAAGCCTGTTCAACGGGCTTATGGCACCGTGAACCTCTAATGGGGACCACCCATGCCGCTTAGGTGATCAGAGCACCGTTTTACCAAATGCGGCTTCGAAATACGAGGATTCAAATATATTTCATTAGCCCAATAAAGCAAGCAGACTTCTACATATAATCAACACCTCACCCCACCAGGATTTGAAACCCCGATCTTATAATTGTGACCGGGGAATGCTACCTCTGGGCCACCAGGACAATAAAAGTAGTCCTAGACTCTGTTATATTTCACACAAAGCTTGTTCAACGAGCTTATGGCGCCGTGAACCACTATAGGGGACCAACCGTGCCGCTTAGGTGATCAGAGCAACGTTTTACCAAATGCGGCTTCGAAATACGAGGATTCAAATATATTTCATTAGCCCAATAAAGCACTCGGACTTCTACATATAATCAACACTTCACCCCACCAGGATTCAAACCCACGGTCTTATAATTGTGATCGGGGTATGCTACCTCTGGGCCACCAGGACAATAAAAGCAGTCCTAGACTCTGCTAAATTTCACACAAAGCCTGTTCAACGAGTTTGTGGCGCCGAGAACCTCTAATGGGGACCACCCGTGCCGCTTAGGTGATCAGACGAACATTTTACCAAATGCGGCTTCGAAACAAGAAGGATCCATATATATTTCATTAGACCATTAAAGCATGCGGACTTCTACATATAATCAACACCTCACCCCACCAGGATTTGAACCCACGATCTTATAATTGTGACCGGGGAACGCTACCCTGGGGCCACTCAGGACAATAAAAGCAGTCCTAGACTTTATATTTCACATAAAGCCTGTTCAACGAGCTTATGGCACCGTGTGGAACCTCTAATGGGGACCACCCGTACGCTTTTAGGTGATCAGAGCAACGTTTTACCAAATGCGGCTTCGAAACAAGGAGGATCCATAAATATTTCATTAGCCCAATAAAGCAAGCAGACTTTTACATATAATCAACACCTCACCCCACCAGCATTTGAACCCACGATCTTATAATTGTGACCGGGGAATGCTACCTCTGGGCCACCAGGACAATAAAAGCAGTCCTAGACTCTGGTATATTTCACACAAAGCGTGTTCAACGAGCTTATGGCACCATGAACCTCTAATGGGGACCCCCGTGCCGCTTAGGTGATCAGAGCAACGTTTTACCAAATGTGGCTTCGAAACCCGAGGATCCATATATATTTCATTAGACCATTAAAGCACGCGGACTTCAACATATAATCAACACCTCACCCAACCAGGATTTGAACCCACGATCTTATAATTGTGACCGGGGAACGCTACCTCTGGGCCACCAGGACAATAAAAGTAGTCCTAGACTCTGCTATATTTCACACAAAGCCTGTTCAACGGGCTTATGGCACCGTGAACCTCTAATGGTGACCACCTGTGCCACTTAGGTGATCAGAGCAACGTTTTACCTAATGCGGCTTCGAAATACGAGGATTCAAATATATTTCATTAGCCCAATAAAGCAAGCAGACTTCTACATATAATCAACACCTCACCCCACCAGGATTTGAACCCCGATCTTAATTGTGACTGGGAATGCTACCCTGGGCCACCAGACAATAAAAGCAGTCCTAGACTCTGTTATATTTCATTAATAAAGCGTGTCTAACAGCTGCGGCGCCGCGGAACCAATTATAGGGACCAACCGCGCCGCTTAGGTGATCAGGAGCAACGTTTTTACCAAATGCTGCCGAAATACGAGGATTCAAATATATTTCATTAGCCCAATAAAGCACTCGGACTTCTACATATAATAAACACCTCACCCCACCAGGATTCAAACCCACGGTCTTATAATTGTGACCGGGGTATGCTACCTCTGGGCCACCAGGACAATAAAAGCAGTCCTAGACTCTGCTATATTTCACACAAAGCCTGTTCAACGAGTATATGGCGCCGTGAACCTCTAATGGGGACCACCCGTGCCGCTTAGGTGATCAGACGAACATTTTACCAAATGGGGCTTCGAAACAAGAAGGATCCATATATATTTCATTAGACCATTAAAGGACGCGGACTTTTACATATAATCAACACCTCACCCCACCAGGATTTGAACCCACAATCTTATAATTGTGACCGGGGAACGCTACCTCTGGGCCACCAGGACAATAAATCAGTCCTAGACTCTGCTATATTTCACACAAAGCCTGTTCAACGAGTTTATGGCGCCGTGAACCTCTAATGGGGACCACCCGTGCCGCTTAGGTGATCAGACGAACATTTTACCAAATGCGGCTTCGAAACAAGAAGGATCCATATATATTTCATTAGACCATTAAAGGACGCGGACTTTTACATATAATCAACACCTCACCCCACCAGGATTTGAACCCACGATCTTATAATTGTCACCGGGGAACGCTACCTCTGGGCCACCAGGACAATAAAAACAGTCCTAGACTCTGCTATATTTCACACAAAGCCTGTTCAACGAGCTTATGGCGCCGTGAACCTCTAATGGGGAACACCCGTGCCACTTAGGTGATCAGAGCAACGTTTTACCAAATGCGGCTTCGAAACACGAGGATCCATATATATTTCATTAGCCCAATAAAGCACGCGGACTTCTACATATAATCAACACCTCACCCCACCAGGAGTTGAACCCACGATCTTATAATTGTGACCGGGGAATGCTACCTCTGGGCCACCAGGACATTAAAAGCAGTCCTAGACTCTGCTATATTTCACACAAAGACTGTTCAACGAGCTTTTGGCGCCGTGAACCTCTAATGGGGACCACCCGTGCCGTTTAGGTGATCAGAGCAACGTTTTACCAAATGCGGCTTCGAAACACGCGGATCCATATATATTTCATTAGCCCAATAAAGCACGCGGACTTCTACATATAGTCAACACCTCACCCCACCAGGATTTGAACCCACGATCTTATAATTGTGACCGGGGAATGCTACCTCTGGGCCACCAGGACAATAAAAGCAGTCCTATACTCTGCTATATTTCACACAAAGCCTGTTCAACGAGCTTATGGCGCCGTGAACCTCAAATGGGGACCACGAGTGCCGCTTAGGTGATCAGACCAACATTTTACCAAATGCGGCTTCGAAACAAGAAGGAACCCTATATATTTCATTAGCCCAATAAACCACATGGACTTCTACATATAATCAACACCTCACCCCACCAGGATTTGAACACACGATCTTAAAATTGTGACCGGGGAACGCTACCTCTGGGCCACCAGGACAATAAAAGCAGTACTAGACTCTGCTATATTTCACACAAAGCCTGTTCAACGAGTTTATGGCGCCGTGAACCTCTAATGGGGACCACCCGTGCCGCTTAGGTGATCAGACCAACATTTTACCAAATGCGGCTTCGAAACAAGAAGGATCCATATATATTTCATTAGACCATTAAAGCACGCGGACTTCAACATATAATCAACACCTCACCCCACCAGGATTTGAACCCACGATCTTATAATTTGTGACCGGGGAACGCTACCTCCTGGGCCACCAGGACAATAAAGCAGTCCTATGTTCTTATAACACAAAGCCTGTTCAGCGGGCTTGTAGCGCCCGTGAACCTCTGTGGGACCCCCGTTACGCTTGGGTGATCAGGCAACGTTTTACCATCAAGCAAAACGATAGTCCATATATTTCGTGTTAGACCATTAAAACACGCGGACTTCAACATATAATCAACACCTCTTTACCGGTTTATTTTGGTCTTTACTAATTGTGACCGGGAACGCTACCTCAGCAAGACAATAAAAGCAGTCCTAGACTCGGCTATATTTCACACAAAGCCTGTTCAACGAGCATATGGCGCAGTGAACCTCTAATGGGGACCACCCATGCCGCTTAGGTGATCAGAGCAACGTTTTACCAAATGCGGCTTCGAAACATGAGGATCCATATATATTTCATTAGCCCAATAAAGCACGCCAACTTCTTCATATAATCAACACCTCACCCCACCAGGATTCGAACCAACGATCTTCTAATAGTGACCGGGGAACGCTACCTCTGGCCCACCAGGACACTAAAAGCATTCCTAGACTTTGCTATATTTCACACAAAGCCTGTTCAACGAGCTTATGGCGCCGTGGACCTCTAATGGGGACCCCCCGTGCCGCTTAGGTGATCAGAGCAACGTTTTACCAAATGCGGCTTCGAAACAAGGAGGATCCATATATAATTCATTAGACCATTAAAGCACGCGGACTTCAACATATAATCAACACCTCACCCCACCAGGATTTGAACCCACGAACTTATAATTGTGACCGAGGAATGCTACCTCTGGGCCACCAGGACAATAAAAGCAGTCCTAGACTCTGCTATATTTTACACAAAGCCTGTTCAACGAGCTTATGGCGCTGTGAACCTCTAATGGGGACCCCCGTGCCGCTTAGGTGATCAGAGCAACGTTTTACCAAATGTGGCTTCGAAACCCGAGGATCCATATATATTTCATTAGACCATTAAAGCATGCGGACTTCAACATATAATCAACACCTCACCCCACCAGGATTTGAACCCACGATCTTATAATTGTGACCGGGGAACGCTACCTCCTGGGCCACCAGGACAATAAAATGGTCCTAGACTCCTGCTATATTTCACACAAAGCCTGTTCAGCAGGCTTATGGCTGCAATGAACCTCCCTAACATCCTGGGGACCACCCATGCAACAGGTGATCCAGAGACGTTTTTGCCGTCGGCTTCAAAACAGGAGGATCCATAAATATTTCATTAGCCCAATAAAGCAAGCAGGCTACATATAATCAACACCTCACCCCACCAGGATTTTGAGCCCACGATCTTATAATTTGACCAGGGGAATGCTACCTCTGGGCCACCAGGAAAATAAAAGCAGTCGTAGACTCTGCTATATTTCACACAAAGCCTGTTCAACGAGCTTATGGCGCCGTGAACCTCTAATGGGGACCCCCCGTGCCGCTTAGGTGATCAGAGCAACATTTTACCAAATGTGGCTTCGAAACCCGAGGATCCATATATATTTCATTACACCATTAAAGCACGCGGACTTCAACATATAATCAACACCTCACCCCACCAGGATTTTAACCCACGATCTTATAATTGTGACCGGGGAACGCTACCTCTGGGCCACCAGGACAATAAAAGCAGTCCTAGACTCTGCTATATTTCACACAAAGCCTGTTCAACGAGCTTATGGCACCGTGAACCTCTAATGGGGACCACCCGTGCCGCTTAGGTGATCAGAGCAACGTTTTACCAAATGCGGCTTCAGAAGAAGCAAGGAGGATCCGAAATATTTTAGTAGCCCAATAAAGCAAGCAGACTTTACATATAATCAACACCTCACCCACCAGGATTTGAACCCACGATCTTATAATTGTGACCGGGGAATGCTACCTCTGGGCCACCAGGACAATAAAGCAGTCCTAGACTCACCAGGCATATTTCACACAAAGCCTGTTCAGCGAGCTATGGCGCCGTGAACCTCTAATGGGGACCCCCGTGCCGCCCAGGTGATCAGAGCAACACGTTTTGCCAAATGCTGCTTCAAAACACGAGGATCCGCCCTTATCACTGTTAGACCATTAAAGCCGCAGCGGACTCAACATATAATCAACACTACCTCACCCACCAGGATTTGAACCCACGATCTTATAATTGTGACCCGAGGGAACATACCTCTGGGCCACCAGGACAATAAAGGTAGTCCTAGACTCTTTATCACTTCACACAAAAACCTGTTCAACGAGCTTATGGCACCGTGAACCTCTAATGGGGACCACCCATGCCGCTTAGGTGATCAGAGGAACGTTTTACCAAATGCGGCTTCGAAACAAGGAGGATCCATAAATATTTCATTAGAACAATAAAGCAAGCAGACTTTTACATATAATCAACACCTCACCCCACCAGGATTTGAATCCACGATCTTATAATTGTGACCGGGGAATGCTACCTCTGGGCCACCAGGACAATAAAAGCAGTCCTAGACTCTGGTATATTTCACACAAAGCCTGTTCAACGAGCTTATGGCGCCGTGAACCTCTAATGGCGACCCCCCGTGCCGCTTAGGTGATCAGAGCAACGTTTTACCAAATGTGGCTTCGAAACCCGAGGATCCATATATATTTCATTAGACCATTAAAGCACGCGGACTTCAACATATAATCAACACCTCACCCCAACAGGATTTGAACCCACGATCTTATAATTGTGACCGGGGAATGCTACCTCTGGGCCACCAGGACAATAAAAGCAGTCCTAGACTCTGCTATATTTCACACAAAGCCTGTTCAACGAGCTTATGGCGCCGTGAACCTCAAATGGGGACCACGAGTGCCGCTTAGGTGATCAGACCAACATTTTACCAAATGCGGCTTCGAAACAAGAAGGATCCATATATATTTCATTAGCCCAATAAACCACGCGGACTTCTACATTTAATCAACACCTCACCCCACCAGGATTTGAACACACGATCTTAAAATTGTGACCGGGGAACGCTACCTCTGGGCCACCAGGACAATAAAAGCAATCCTAGACTCTGCTATATTTCACACAAAGCCTGTTCAACGAGCTTATGGAGCCGTGAACCTCTAATGGGGACACCCCGTGCCGCTTAGGTGATCAGAGCAACGTTTTACCAAATGTGGCTTCGAAACCCGAGGATCCATATATATTTCATTAGACCATTAAAGCACGCAGACTTCTACATATAATCAACACCTCACCCCACCAGGATTTGAGCCCACAATCTTATAATTGTGACCGGGGGACGCTACCTCTGGGCCACCAGGACAATAAAAGCAGTACTAGACTCTGCTATATTTCACACAAAGCCTGTTCAACGAGTTTATGGCGCCGTGAACCTCTAATGGGGACCACCCGTGCCGCTTAGGTGATCAGACCAACATTTTACCAAATGCGGCTTCGAAACAAGAAGGATCCATATATATTTCATTAGACCAATAAAGCACGCGGACTTCTACATTTAATCAACACCTCACCCCACCAGGATTTGAACCCACGATCTTATAATTGTGACCGGGGAACGCTACCTCTGGGCCACCAGGACAATAAAAGCAGTCCTAGACTCTGCTATATTTCACACAAAGCCTGTTCAACGAGCTTATGGCGCAGTGAACCTCTAATGGGGACCACCCATGCCGCTTAGGTGATCAGAGCAACGTTTTACCAAATGTGGCTTGGAAACACGAGGATCCATATATATTTCATTAGACCATTAAAGCACGCGGACTTCAACATATAATCAACACCTCACCCCACCAGGATTTGAACCCACGATCTTATAATTGTGACCGGGGAACGCTACCTCTGGGCCACCAAGACAATAAAAGCAGTCCTAGACTCTGCTATATTTCACACAAAGCCTGTTCAACGGGCTTATGGCACCGTGAACCTCTAATGGGGACCACCCGTGCCGCTTAGGTGATCAGAGCAACGTTTTACCAAATGCGGCTTCGAAACAAGGAGGATCCATAAATATTTCATTAGCCCAATAAAGCAAGCAGACTTCTACATATAATCAACACCTCACCCCACCAGGATTTGAACCCCCGATCTTATAATTGTGACCGGGGAATGCTACCTCTGGGCCACCAGGACAATAAAAGCAGTCCTAGACTCTGTTATATTTCACACAAAGCGTGTTCAACGAGCTTATGGCGCCGTGAACCACTATAGGGGACCAACCGTGCCGCTTAGGTGATCAGAGCAACGTTTTACCAAATGCGGCTTCGAAATACGAGGATTCAAATATATTTCATTAGCCCAATAAAGCACTCGGACTTCTACATATAATCAACACCTCACCCCACCAGGATTCAAACCCACGGTCTTATAATTGTGACCGGGGTATGCTACCTCTGGGCCACCAGGACAATAAAATCAGTCCTAGACTCTGCTATATTTCACACAAAGCCTGTTCAACGAGCTTATGGCGCAGTGAACCTCTAATGGGGACCACCCATGCCGCTTAGGAGATCAGAGCAACGTTTTACCAAATGCGGCTTCGAAACACGAGGATCCATATATATTTCATTAGCCCAATAAAGCACGCCAACTTCTTCATATAATCAACACCTCACCCCACCAGGACTCGAACCAACGATCTTCTAATTGTGACCGGGGAACGCTACCTCTGGCCCACCAGGACACTAAAAGCATTCCTAGACTTTGCTATATTTCACACAAAGCCTGTTCAACGAGCTTATGGCGCCGTGAACCTCTAATGGGGACCCCCCGTGCCGCTTAGGTGATCAGAGCAACGTTTTACCAAATGTGGCTTCGAAACCCGAGGATCCATATATATTTCATTAGACCATTAAAGCACGCGGACTTCAATATATAATCAACACCTCACCCCACCAGGATTTGAACCCACGATCTTATAATTGTGACCGGGGAACGCTACCTCTGGGCCACCAGGACAATAAAAGCAGTCCTAGACTCTGCTATATTTCACACAAAGCCTGTTCAACGAGCTTATGGATCCGTGAACCTCTAATCGGGACCCCCCGTGCCGCTTAGGTGATCAGAGCAACGTTTTACCAAATGTGGCTTCGAAACCCGATGATCCATATATATTTCATTAGACCATTAAAGCACGCGGACTTCAACATATAATCAACACCTCACCCCACCAGGATTTGAACCCACGATCTTATAATTGTCACCGGGGAACGCTACCTCTGGGCCACCAGGACAATAAAAACAGTCCTAGACTCTGCTATATTTCACACAAAGCCTGTTCAACGAGCTTATGGCGCCGTGAACCTCTAATGGGGAACACCCGTGCCACTTAGGTGATCAGAGCAACGTTTTACCAAATGCGGCTTCGAAACACGAGGATCCATATATATTTCATTAGCCCAATAAAGCACGCGGACTTCTACATATAATCAACACCTCACCCCACCAGGAGTTGAACCCACGATCTTATAATTGTGACCGGGGAATGCTACCTCTGGGCCACCAGGACACTAAAAGCAGTCCTAGACTCTGCTATATTTCACACAAAGACTGTTCAACGAGCTTTTGGCGCCGTGAACCTCTAATGGGGACCACCCGTGCCGCTTAGGTGATCAGAGCAACGTTTTACCAAATGCGGCTTCGAAACACGCGGATCCATATATATTTCATTAGCCCAATAAAGCACGCGGACTTCTACATATAGTCAACACCTCACCCCACCAGGATTTGAACCCACGATCTTATAATTGTGACCGGGGAATGCTACCTCTGGGCCACCAGGACAATAAAAGCAGTCCTAGACTCTGCTATATTTCACACAAAGCCTGTTCAACGAGCTTATGGCGCCGTGAACCTCAAATGGGGACCACGAGTGCCGCTTAGGTGATCAGACCAACATTTTACCAAATGCGGCTTCGAAACAAGAAGGATCCATATATATTTCATTAGCCCAATAAACCACGCGGACTTCTACATTTAATCAACACCTCACCCCACCAGGATTTGAACACACGATCTTAAAATTGTGACCGGGGAACGCTACCTCTGGGCCACCAGGACAATAAAAGCAATCCTAGACTCTGCTATATTTCACACAAAGCCTGTTCAACGAGCTTATGGCGCCGTGAACCTCTAATGGGGACACCCGTGCCGCTTAGGTGATCAGAGCAACGTTTTACCAAATGTGGCTTCGAAACCCGAGGATCCATATATATTTCATTAGACCATTACAGCACGCGGACTTCTACATTAATCAACACCTCACCCCACCAGGATTTGAGCCCACAATCTTATAATTGTGACCGGGGAACGCTACCTCTGGGCCACCAGGACAATAAAAGCAGTACTAGACTCTGCTATATTTCACACAAAGCCTGTTCAACGAGTTTATGGCGCCGTGAACCTCTAATGGGGACCACCCGTGCCGCTTAGGTGATCAGACCAACATTTTACCAAATGCGGCTTCGAAACAAGAAGGATCCATATATATTTCATTAGACCAATAAAGCATGCGGACTTCTACATTTAATCAACACCTCACCCCACCAGGATTTGAACCCACGATCTTATAATTGTGACCGGGGAACGCTACCTCTGGGCCACCAGGACAATAAAAGCAGTCCTAGACTCTGCTATATTTCACACAAAGCCTGTTCAACGAGCTTATGGCGCAGTGAACCTCTAATAAGGGGACCACCCATGCGGCAGGTGATCAGAGCAACGTTTTACAAATGTGGCTTGAAACACGAGGAGATCCATATATATTTCATTAGACCATTAAAACACCTTGGACTTCAACATATAATCAACACCTCCACCCCCCAGGATTTGAACCCACGATCTTATAATTGTGACCGGGGAACGCTACCTCTGGGCCACCAAGACAATAAAAGCAGTCCTAGACTCTGCTATATTTCACACAAAGCCTGTTCAACGGGCTTATGGCACCGTGAACCTCAAATGGGGACCACCCGTGCCGCTTAGGTGATCAGAGCAACGTTTTACCAAATGCGGCTTCGAAACAAGGAGGATCCATAAATATTTCATTAGCCCAATAAAGCAAGCAGACTTCTACATATAATCAACACCTCACCCCACCAGGATTTGAACCCACCGATCTTATAATTGTGACCGGGGAATGCTACCTCTGGGCCACCAGGACAATAAAAGCAGTCCTAGACTCTGTTATATTTCACACAAAGCGTGTTCAACGAGCTTATGGCGCCGTGAACCACTATAGGGGACCAACCGTGCCGCTTAGGTGATCAGAGCAACGTTTTACCAAATGCGGCTTCGAAATACGAGGATTCAAATATATTTCATTAGCCCAATAAAGCACTCGGACTTCTACATATAATCAACACCTCACCCCACCAGGATTCAAACCCACGGTCTTATAATTGTGACCGGGGTATGCTACCTCTGGGCCACCAGGACAATAAAATCAGTCCTAGACTCTGCTATATTTCACACAAAGCCTGTTCAACGAGCTTATGGCGCAGTGAACCTCTAATGGGGACCACCCATGCCGCTTAGGAGATCAGAGCAACGTTTTACCAAATGCGGCTTCGAAACACGAGGATCCATATATATTTCATTAGCCCAATAAAGCACGCCAACTTCTTCATATAATCAACACCTCACCCCACCAGGACTCGAACCAACGATCTTCTAATTGTGACCGGGGAACGCTACCTCTGGCCCACCAGGACACTAAAAGCATTCCTAGACTTTGCTATATTTCACACAAAGCCTGTTCAACGAGCTTATGGCGCCGTGAACCTCTAATGGGGACCCCCCGTGCCGCTTAGGTGATCAGAGCAACGTTTTACCAAATGTGGCTTCGAAACGCGAGGATCCATATATATTTCATTAGACCATTAAAGCACGCGGACTTCAATATATAATCAACACCTCACCCCACCAGGATTTGAACCCACGATCTTATAATTGTGACCGGGGAACGCTACCTCTGGGCCACCAGGACAATAAAAGCAGTCCTAGACTCTGCTATATTTCACACAAAGCCTGTTCAACGAGCTTATGGAGCCGTGAACCTCTAATCGGGAACCCCCGTGCCGCTTAGGTGATCAGATCAACGTTTTACCAAATGTGGCTTCGAAACCCGATGATCCATATATATTTCATTAGACCATTAAAGCACGCGGACTTCAACATATAATCAACACCTCACCCCACCAGGATTTGAACCCACGATCTTATAATTGTCACCGGGGAACGCTACCTCTGGGCCACCAGGACAATAAAACAGTCCTAGACTCTGCTATATTTCACACAAAGCCTGTTCAACGAGCTTATGGCGCCGTGAACCTCTAATGGGGAACACCCGTGCCACTTAGGTGATCAGAGCAACGTTTTACGAAATGCGGCTTCGAAACACGAGGATCCATATATATTTCATTAGCCCAATAAAGCACTCGGACTTCTACATATAGTCAACACCTCACCCCACCAGGATTCAAACCCACGATCTTATAATTGTGACCGGGGAACGCTACCTCTGGGCCACCAGGACAATAAAAGCAGTCCTAGACTCTGCTATATTTCACAAGACTGTTCAGCTTTTTGGCGCCGTGAGCCTCTAATGGGGACCACCCATGCCGCTTAGGTGATCAGAGCAACGTTTTACCAAATCCGGCTTGGAAACACGAGGATCCATATATATTTCATTAGCCCAATAAAGCACTCGGACTTCTACATATAGTCAACACCTCACCCCACCAGGATTCAAACCCACGATCTTATAATTGTGACCGGGGAACGCTACCTCTGGGCCACCAGGACAATAAAAGCAGTCCTAGACTCTGCTATATTTCTAAAGCCATTCCGCTTGAAGCATGACGTGAACCTCAAATAGGACCCACGAGTGCGCTTAGGTGATCAGAGCAACGTTTTACCAAATGTGGCTTCGAAACCCGAGGATCCATATATATTTCATTAGACCATTAAAGCACGCGGACTTCTACATATAATCAACACCTCACCCCACCAGGATTTGAGCCCACAATCTTATAATTGTGACCGGGGGACGCTACCTCTGGGCCACCAGGACAATAAAAGCAGTACTAGACTCTGCTATATTTCACACAAAGCCTGTTCAACGAGTTTATGGCGCCGTGAACCTCTAATGGGGACCACCCGTGCCGCTTAGGTGATCAGACCAACATTTTACCAAATGCGGCTTCGAAACAAGAAAGATCCATATATATTTCATTAGACCATTAAAGCACGCGGACTTCAACATATAATCAACACCTCACCCCACCAGGATTTGAACCCACGATCTTATAATTGTGACCGGTGAACGCTACCTCTGGGCCACCAGGACAATAAAAGCAGTCCTAGACTCTGCTATATTTCACACAAAGCCTGTTCAACGAGCTTATGGCGCAGTGAACCTCTAATGGGGACCACCCATGCCGCTTAGGTGATCAGAGCAACGTTTTACCAAATGTGGCTTCGCAACCCGAGGATCCATATATATTTCATTTGACCATTAAATCACGCGGACTTCTACATATAATCAACACCTCACCCCACCAGGATTTGAACCCACGATCTTATAATTGTGACCGGGGAACGCTACCTCTGGGCCGCCAGGACAATAAAAGCAGTCCTAGACTCTGCTATATTTCACACAAAGCCTGTTCAACGGGCTTATGGCGCCGTGAACCTCTAATGGGGACCCCCCGTGCCGCTTAGGTGATCAGAGCAACGTTTTACCAAATGTGGCTTGGAAACACGACGATCCATATATATTTCATTAGACCATTAAAGCACGCGGACTTCAACATATAATCAACACCTCACCCCACCAGGATTTGAACCCACGATCTTATAATTGTGACCGGGGAACGCTACCTCTGGGCAACCAAGACAATAAGAGCAGTCCTAGACTCTGCTATATTTCACACAAAGCCTGTTCAACGGGCTTATGGCACGTGAACCTTTAATGGGGACCACCCGTGCCGCTTAGGTGATCAGAGCAACGTTTTACCAAATGCGGCTTCGAAACAAGGAGGATCCATATATATTTCATTAGCCCAATAAAGCAAGCAGACTTCTACATATAATCAACACCTCACCCCACTAGGATTTGAACCCCCGATCTTATAATTGTGACCGGGGAATGCTACCTCTGGGCCACCAGGACAATAAAAGCAGTCCTAGACTCTGTTATATTTCACACAAAGCGTGTTCAACGAGCTTATGGCGCCGTGAACCACTATAGGGGACCAACCGTGCCGCTTAGGTGATCAGAGCAACGTTTTACCAAATGCTGCTTCGAAACACGAGGATCCATATATATTTCATTAGCCCAATAAAGCACGCCAACTTCTTCATATAATCAACACCTCACCCCACCAGGACTCGAACCAACGATCTTCTAATTGTGACCGGGGAATGCTACCTCTGGCCCACCAGGACACTAAAAGCATTCATAGACTTTGCTATATTTCACACAAAGCCTGTTCAACGAGCTTATGGCGCCGTAAACCTCTAATGGGGCCCCCCCGTGCCGCTTAGGTGATCAGAGCAACGTTTTACCAAATGCGGCTTCGAAACAAGGAGGATCCATATATATTTCATTAGACCATTAAAGCACGCGGACTTCAACATATAATCAACACCTCACCCCACCAGGATTTGAACTCACGATCTTATAATTGTGACCGGGGAATGCTACCTCTGGGCCACCTGGACAATAAAAGCAGTCCTAGACTCTGCTATATTTCACACAAAGCCTGTTCAACGAGCTTATGGCGTTGTGAACCTCTAATGGGGACCCCCGTGCCGCTTAGGTGATCAGAGCAACGTTTTACCAAATGTGGCTTCGAAACCCGAGGATCCATATATATTTCATTAGACCATTAAAGCATGCGGACTTCAACATATAATCAACACCTCACCCCACCAGGATTTGAACCCACGATCTTATAATTGTGACCGGGGAACGTTACCTCTGGGCCACCAGGACAATAAAAGTAGTCCTAGACTCTGCTATATTTCACACAAAGCCTGTTCAACGGGCTTATGGCACCGTGAACCTCTAATGGGGACCACCCGTGCCGCTTAGGTGATCAGAGGAACGTTTTACCAAATGCGGCTTCGAAACAAGGAGGATCCATAAATATTTCATGAGCCAAATAAAGCAAGCAGACTTTTACATATAATCAACACCTCACCCCACCAGGATTTGAACCCACGATCTTATAATTGTGACCGGGGAATGCTACCTCTGGGCCACCAGGACAACAAAAGCAGTCCTAGACTCTGCTATATTTCACACAAAGCCTGTTCAACGAGCTTATGGCGCCGTGAACCTCTAATGGGGACCCCCCGTGCCGCTTAGGTGATCAGAGCAACATTTTACCAAATGTGGCTTCGAAACCCGAGGATCCATATATATTTCATTACACCATTAAAGCACGCGGACTTCAACATATAATCAACACCTCACCCCACCAGGATTTTAACCCACGATCTTATAATTGTGACCGGGGAACGCTACCTCTGGGCCACCAGGACAATAAAAGCAGTCCTAGACTCTGCTATTTTTCACACAAAGCCTGTTCAACGAGCTTATGGCACCGTGAACCTCTAATGGGGACCACCCGTGCCGCTTAGGTGATCAGAGCAACGTTTTACCAAATGCGGCTTTGAAACAAGGAGGATCCATAAATATTTCATTAGCCCAATAAAGCACGTGGACTTCTACATATAATCAACACCTCACCCCACCAGGATTTGAACCCACGATCTTATAATTGTGACCGGGGAATGCTATCTCTGGGCCACAAGGACAATAAAAGCAGTCTTAGACTCTACTATATTTCACACAAAGACTGTTCAACGACCTTATGGCGCCATGAACCTCTAATAAAATTTCGCGCCGCTTAGGTGATCAGACCAACATTTTACCAAATGCGGCTTCGAAACAAGAAGGATCCCTATATATTTCATTATCCCAATAAAGCACGCGAACTTCTACATTTAATCAACACCTCACCCCACCAGGATTTGAACCCACGATCTTATAATTGTGACCAGCGAACGCTACCTCTGGGCCACCAGGACAATAAAAGTAGTCCTAGACTCTGCTATATTTCACACAAAGCCTGTTCAACGGGCTTATGGCACCGTGAACCTCTAATGGGGACCAGCCGTGCCGCTTAGGTGATCAGAGGAACGTTTTACCAAATGCGGCTTCGAAACAAGGAGGATCCATAAATATTTCATTAGCCCAATAAAGCAAGCAGACTTTTACATATAATCAACACCTCACCCCACCAGGATTTGAACCCACGATCTTATAATTGTGACCGGTGAATGCTACCTCTGGGCCACCAGGACAATAAAAGCAGTCCTAGACTCTGCTATATTTCACACAAAGCCTGTTCAACGAGCTTATGGCGCCGCGGAACCTCTAATGGGGACCCCAGTGCCAAAGTAGGGGTGATCAGGAGTAACGTTTTACCAAATGTGGCTTCGAAACCCGAGGATCCATATATATTTCCACACCATTAAAGCACGCGGACTTCTACATATAATCAAAACCTCACCCCACCAGGATTCGAACCCACGATCTTATAATTGTGACCGGGAAACGCTATCTCTGGGCCACCAGGACAATAAAAGCAGTCCTAGACTCTACTATATTTCACACAAAGCCTGTTCACGACCTTATGGCGCCATGAACCTCTAATGGGGACCACCGTGCCGCTTAGGTGATCAGAGCAACGTTTTACCAAATCCAGCTTGGAAACACGAGGATCCATATATATTTCATTAGCCCTGTAAAGGCAAGCAGACTTTTACATATAATCAACACCTCACCCCACCAGGATTTGAACCCACGATCTTATAATTGTGACCGGGGAATGCTACCTCTGGGCCACCAGACAATAAAAGCAGTCCTAGACTCTGGTATATTTCACACAAAGCCTGTTCAACGAGCTTATGGTGCCGTGAACCTCTAATGGGGACCCCCGTGCCGCTTAGGTGATCAGAGCAACGTTTTACCAAATGTGGCTTCGAAACCCGAGGATCCATATATATTTCATTAGACCATTAAAGCATGCGGACTTCAACATATAATCAACACCTCACCCAACCAGGATTTGAACCCACGATCTTATAATTGTGACCGGGGAACGCTACCTCTGGGCCACCAGGACAATAAAAGTAGTCTTAGACTCTGCTATATTTCACACAAAGCCTGTTCAACGAGCTTATGGCACCGTGAACCTCTAATGGGGACCACCCGTGCCGCTTAGGTGATCAGAGGAACGTTTTACCAAATGCGGCTTCGAAACAAGGAGGATCCATAAATATTTCATTAGCCCAATAAAGCAAGTAGACTTTTACATATAATCAACACCTCACCCCACCAGGATTTGAACCCACGATCTTATAATTGTGACCGGGGAATGCTACCTCTGGGCCACCAGGACAATAAAAGCAGTCCTAGACTCTGCTATATTTCACACAAAGCCTGTTCAACGAGCTTATGGGCGTCAGAACCTCTAATGGGACCCCCCGTGCCGCTTCGTGATCAGAGTAACATTTTTACCAAATGTGGCTTCTGAAACCCGAGGATCTATATATATATTTCATTAGACCATTAAAGCACGCGGACTTCAACATATAATCAACACTCACCCCACCACAGATTTTAACCACGATCTTATAATTGTGACCGGGGAACGCTACCTCTGGGCCACCAGGATAATAAAAGCAGTCCTAGACTCTGCTATATTTCACACAAAGCCTGTTCAACGAGCTTATGGCACCGTGAACCTCTAATGGGGACCACCCGTGCCGCTTAGGTGATCAGAGCAACGTTTTACCAAATGCGGCTTCGAAACAAGGAGGATCCAAAAATATTTCATTAGCCCAATAAAGCAAGCAGTCTTTTACATATAATCAACACCTCACCCCACCAGGATTTGAACCCACGATCTTATAATTGTGACCGGGGAATGCTACCTCTGGGCCACCAGGACAATAAAAGCAGTCCTAGACTCTGGTATATTTCACACAAAGCCTGTTCAACGAGCTTATGGCGCCGTGAACCTCTAATGGGGACCCCCGTGCTGCTTAGGTTATCAGAGCAACGTTTTACCAAATGTGGCTTCGAAACACGAGGATCCATATATATTTCATTAGACCATTAAAGCACGCGGACTTCAACATATAATCAACACCTCACCCCACCAGGATTCGAACCAACGATCTTCTAATTGTGACCGGGGAACGCTACCTCTGGCCCACCAGGACACTAAAAGCATTCCGAGACTCTGCTATATTTCACACAAAGCCTGTTCAACGAGCTTATGGCGCCGTAAACCTCTAATGGGGACCCCCGTGCCGCTTAGGTGATCAGAGCAACGTTTTACCAAATGTGGCTTCGAAACCCCAGGATCCATATATATTTCATTAGATAATTAAAGCACGCTGACTTCAACATATAATCAACACCTCACCCCACCAGGATTTGAACCCACGATCTTATAATTGTGACCGGGGAATGCTACCTCTGGGCCACCAGGACACTAAAAGCAGTCCTAGACTCTGCTATATTTCACACAAAGACTGTTCAACGAGCTTTTGGCGCCGTAAACCTCTAATGGGGACCACCCGTGCCGCTTAGGTGATCAGAGCAACGTTTTACCAAATGTGGCTTCGAAACCCGAGGATCCATATATATTTCATTAGACCATTAAAGCATGCGGACTTCAACATATAATCAACACCTCACCCCACCAGGATTTGAACCCACGATCTTATAATTGTGACCGGGGAACGCTACCTCTGGGCCACCAGGACAATAAAAGTAGTCCTAGACTCTGCTATATTTCACACAAAGCCTGTTCAACGGGCTTATGGCACCGTGAACCTCTAATGGGGACCACCCGTGCCGCTTAGGTGATCAGAGGAACGTTTTACCAAATGCGGCTTCGAAACAAGGAGGATCCATAAATATTTTATTAGCCCAATAAAGCAAGCAGACTTTTACATATAATCAACACCTCACCCCACCAGGATTTGAACCCACGATCTTATAATTGTGACCGGGGAATGCTACCTCTGGGCCACCAGGACAATAAAAGCAGTCCTAGACTCTGGTATATTTCACATAAAGCCTGTTCAACGAGCTTATGGCGCCGTGAACCTCTAATGGCGACCCCCCGTGCCGCTTAGGTGATCAGAGCAACTTTTTACCAAATGTGGCTTCGAAACCCGAGGATCCATATATATTTCATTAGACCATTAAAGCATGCGGACTTCAACATATAATCAACACCTCACCCCACCAGGATTTGAACCCACGATCTTATAATTGTGACCGGGGAACGCTACCTCTCGGCCACCAGGACAATAAAAGTAGTCCTAGACTCTGCTATATTTCACACAAAGCCTGTTCAACGGGCTTATGGCACCGTGAACCTCTAATGGGGACCCCCCGTGCCGCTTAGGTGATCATAGGAACGTTTTACCAAATGCGGCTTCGAAACAAGGAGGATCCATAAATATTTCATTAGCCCAATAAAGCAAGCAGACTTTTACATATAATCAACACCTCACCCCACCAGGATTTGAACCCACGATCTTATAATTGTGACCGGGGAATGCTACCTCTGGGCCACCAGGACAATAAAAGCAGTTCTAGACTCTGGTATATTTCACACAAAGCCTGTTCAATGAGCTTATGGCGCCGTGAACCTCTAATGGGGACCCCCGTGCCGCTTAGGTGATCAGAGCAACGTTTTACCAAATGTGGCTTCGAAACCCGAGGATCCATATATATTTCATTAGACCATTAAAGCACACGGACTTCAACATATAATCAACACCTCACCCAACCAGGATTTGAACCCACGATCTTATAATTGTGACCGGGGAACGCTACCTCTGGGCCACCAGGACAATAAAAGCAGTCCTAGACTCTGCTATATTTCACACAAAGCCTGTTCAACGAGCTTATGGCACCGTGAACCTCTAATGGGGACCACCCGTGCCGCTTAGGTGATCAGAGGAACGTTTTAACAAATGCTGCTTCGAAACAAGGAGGATCCATAAATATTTCATTAGCCCAATAAAGCAAGCAGACTTTTACATATAATCAACACCTCACCCCACCAGGATTTGAACCCACGATCTTATAATTGTGACCGGGGAATGCTACCTCTGGGCCACCAGGACAATAAAAGCAGTCCTAGACTCTGGTATATTTCACATAAAGCCTGTTCAACGAGCTTATGGCGCCGTGAACCTCTAATGGCGACCCCCCGTGCCGCTTCGGTGATCAGAGCAACGTTTTACCAAATGTGGCTTCGAAACCCGAGGATCCATATATATTTCATTAGACCATTAAAGCATGCGGACTTCAACATATAATCAACACATCACCCCACCAGGATTTGAACCCACGATCTTATAATTGTGACCGGGGAACGCTACCTCTGGGCCACCAGGACAATAAAAGTAGTCCTAGACTCTGCTATATTTCACACAAAGCCTGTTCAACGGGCTTATGGCACCGTGAACCTCTAATGGGGACCACCAGGTGCCGCTTAGGTGATCAGAGGAACGTTTTACCAAATGCGGCTTCGAAACAAGGAGGATCCATAAATATTTCATTAGCCCAATAAAGCAAACAGACTTTTACATATAATCAACACCTCACCCCACCAGGATTTGAACCCACGATCTTATAATTGTGACGGGGAACGTTACTTATGGGCCACCAGGACACTATAAGCAGTCCTAGACTCTGTTATACTTCACACAAAGCCTGTTCAGCAAGATTATGGCGCCGTAAACCACTATAGGTGACGACCCGTGCCGCTTAGGTGATCAGAGCAACGTTTTACCAAATCCGGCCTGGAAACTCGAGGATTCATATATATTTCATTAGCCCAATAAAGCACGCGGACTTCTACATATAATCAACACCTCACCCCACCAGGATTTGAACCCACGATCTTATAATTGTGACCGGGGAACGCTACCCCTGGGCAACAAGGACAATAAAAGCAGTCCTAGACTCTACCATATTTCACACAAAGCCTGTTCAACGATCTTATGGCGCCATGAACCTCTAATGGGGACCACCCGTGGCGCTTAGGTGATCAGAGCAACGTTTAACCAAATGTGGCTTTGAAACCCGAGGATCCATATATATTTCATTAGCCCAATAAAGCACGCAGACTTCTGCATATAATCAACGCCTCACCCCACCAGGATTTAAACCCACGATCTTATAATTGTGAAAGGGGAACGCTACCTCTGGGCCACCAGGACAATAAAAGCAGTCCTAGACTCTGCTATATTTCACACAAAGCCTGTTCAACGAGCTTATGGCACCGTGAACCTTTAATGGGGACCACCCGTGCCGCTTAGGTGATCAGAGGAACGTTTTACCAAATGCGGCTTAGAAACAAGGAGGATCCATGAATATTTCATTAGCCCAATAAAGCAAGCAGACTTTTACATATAATCAACACCTCACCCCACCAGGATTTGAACCCACGATCTTATAATTGTGACCGGGGAATGCTACCTCTGGGCCACCAGGACAATAAAAGCAGTCCTAGTCTCTGGTATATTTCACACAAAGCCTGTTCAACGAGCTTATGGCGCCGTGAACCTCTAGTGGCGACCCCCCGTGCCGCTTAGGTGATCAGAGCAACGTTTTTGCAAATGGCTTCGAAACCCGAGGATCCCATATATATTTCATTAGCCCAATAATGCATGCGGACTTCTACATATAATCAACACTTCACCCCACCAGGATTTGAACCCGCGATCTTATAATTGTGACCGGGGAACGCTACCTCTGGGCAACCAGGACAATAAATGCAGTCCTAGACTCTACTATATTTCACACAAAGCCTGTTCAGCGAGCTTATGTCGCCGTGAACCTCTAATGGGGACCACCCGTGCCGCTTAGGTGATCAGAGCAACGTTTTACCAAATCCGGCTTCGATACACGAGGATCCATATATATTTCATTAGCCCAATAAAGCACGCGGACTTCTACATATAATCAACACCTCACCCCAACAGGATTTGAACCCACGATCTTATAAATGTGACCGAGGAACGCTACCTATGGGCCACCAGGACACTATAAGCAGTCCTAGACTCTGTTATATTTCACATAAAGCCTGTTCAACGAGGAAGCAGCAACGTGAACCTCTAATGGGGACCACCCGTGCCGCTTAAGTGATCAGAGCAACGTTTTACCAAATGCGGCTTCGAAACAAGGAGGATCCATAAATATTTCATTTGCCCAATAAAGCAAGCAGACTTCTACATATAATCAACACTTCACCCCACCAAGATTTGATCCCACGATCTTATAATTGTGACCGGGGAACGCTACCTCTGGGCCTCCAGGACAAGAAATGCAGTCCTAGACTCTGGTATATTTCACACAAAGCCTGTTCAACGAGCTTATGGCGCGGTGAAACTCTAATTGGGACCACCCGTGCAGCTTAGGTGATCAGAGCAACGTTCTTCAAACACATAATGTTAATTATGTCGTGCGCTTAGGTGATCAGAGCAACATTTTGCAAATGTGGCTTCGAAACCGAGATACATATATTTCATTAGGCCATTAAAGCAGCGGACTTCAACATATAATCAACACCTCACCCACCAGGATTTTTAACCCGCGATCTTATAATTGTGACGAGGGGTATGCTACCTCTGGGCCACCAGGACAATAAAGCAGTCCTAGACTCTACTATATATCAAACAAAGCCTGTTCAACGACCTTATGGCGCCATGAACCTCTAATAGGGACCACCCGTGCCGCTTAGGTGATCAGAGCAACGTTTTACCAAATCCGGCTTGGAAACACGAGGATCCATATATATTTCATTAGCCCAATAAAGCACACGGACTTCTACATATAATCAACGCCTCACCCCACCAGGATTTGAAGCCACGATCTTATAATTTTGACCGAGAACCTCTGGGCCACCAGGACAATAAAAGTAGTCCTGAACTCTGCCTATATTTCACAAAGCCTGTTCAGCTTGGGCTTATGGCGCAAATGAACCTCTAATGGGGACCACCCGTGCCGCTTAGGTGATCAGAGGAACGTTTTACCAAATGCGGCTTCGAAACAAGGAGGATCCATAAATATTTCATTAGCCCAATAAAGCAAGCAGACTTTTACATATAATCAACACCTCACCCCACCAGGATTTGAACCCACGATCTTATAATTGTGACCGGGGAACGCTACCTCTGGGCCACCAGGACAATAAAAGTAGTCCTAGACTCTGCTATATTTCACACAAAGCCTGTTCAACGGGCTTATGGCACCGTGAACCTCTAATGGGGACCACCCGTGCCGCTTAGGTGATCAGAGGAACGTTTTACCAAATGCGGCTTCGAAACAAGGAGGATCCATAAATATTTCATTAGCCCAATAAAGCAAACGAAGACTTTTACATAATCAACACCTCACCCCACAGGATTTGAACCCACGATCTTATAATTGTGACGGGGAACGCTACCTCTGGGACACCAGGACAATAAAAGTAGTCCTAGACTCTGCTATATTTCACACAAAGCCTGTTCAACGAGCTTATGGCGCCGTGATCCTCTAATGGGGACCACCCGTGCCGCTTAGGTGATCAGAGCAACGCTTAACCAAATGCGGCTTCGAAACATGAGGATCCATATATATTTCATTAGCCTAATAAAGCACGCGGACTACTTCATATAATCAACACCTCACCCCACTAGGATTCGAACCCACGATCTTCTAATTGTGACGGGGAACGCTACCTCTGTGCCACCAGGACACTAAAAGCATTCCTAGACTCTGCTATATTTCACACAAAGCCTGTTCAGCGGCTTGCTTGGCCTGAACCTCTAATGGGGACCCCGTGCGTAGGTGATCAGGCAACGTTTTGCAAATGTGGCTTCGAAACCCGAGGATCCATATATATTTCATTAGACCATTAAAGCATACGGACTTCAACATATAATCAACACCTCACCCCACCAGGATTTGAACCCACGATCTTATAATTGTGACCGGGGAACGCTACCTCTGGGCCACCAGGACAATAAAAGTAGTCCTAGACTGCTATATTTCACACAAAGCCTGTTCAACGGGCTTATGGCACCGTGAACCTGTAATGGGGACCACCCGTGCCGCTTAGGTGATCAGAGGAACGTTTTACCAAATGCGGCTTCGAAACAAGGAGGATCCGTAAATATTTCATTATCCCAATAAAGCAAGCAGACTTTTACATATAATCAACACCTCACCCCACCAGGATTTGAACCCACGATCTTATAATTGTGACCGGGGAATGCTACCTCTGGGCCACCAGGACAATAAAAGCAGTCCTAGACTCTGGTATATTTCACACAAAGCCTGTTCAACGAGCTTATGGCGCCGTGAACCTCTAATGGGGACCCCCGTGCCGCTTAGGTGATCAGAGCAACATTTTTACCAAATGTGGCTTCGAAACCGAGGATCCATATATATTTCATTAGACCATTAAAACACGCCCGGACTTCAACATATAATCAACACCTCACCCCACCAGGATTTTAACCCACGATCTTATAATTGTGACCGGGGAACGCTACCTCTGGGCCACCAGGACAATAAAAGCAGTCCTAGACTCTGCTATATTTCACACAAAGCCTGTTCAACGAGCTTATGGCACCGTGAACCTCTAATGGGGACCACCCGTGCCGCTTAGGTGATCAGAGCAACGTTTTACCAAATGCGGCTTCGAAACAAGGAGGATCCAAAAATATTTCATTAGCCCAATAAAGCAAGCAGTCTTTTACATATAATCAACACCTCACCCCACCAGGATTTGAACCCACGATCTTATAATTGTGACCGGGGAATGCTACCTCTGGGCCACCAGGACAATAAAAGCAGTCCTAGACTCTGGTACATTTCACACAAAGCCTGTTCAACGAGCTTATGGCGCCGTGAACCTCTAATGGGGACCCCCGTGCCGCTTAGGTGATCAGAGCAACGTTTTACCAAATGTGGCTTCGAAACCCGAGGATCCATATATATTTTATTAGACCATTAAATCACGCGGACTTCAACATATAATCAACACCTCACCCCACCAGGATTTGAACCCACGATCTTATAATTGTGACCGGGGAACGCTACCTCTGGGCCACCAGGACAATAAAAGTAGTCCTAGACTCTGCTATATTTCACACAAACCTGTTCAACGGGCTTATGGCACCGTGAACCTCTAATGGGGACCACCCGTGCCGCTTAGGTGATCAGAGGAACGTTTTACCAAATGCGGCTTCGGAAACAAGGAAGGATCCATAAATAATCATTAGCACAATAAAGCAAGCAGACTTTACATATAATCAACACCTCACCCACCAGGATTTGAACCACGATCTTATAATTGTGACCGGGGAACGCTACTTATGGGCCACCAGGACACTATAAGCAGTCCTAGACTCTGTTATACTTCACACAAAGCCTGTTCAGCGAGCTTATGGCGCCGTAAACCACTATAGGGGACCACCCGTGCCGCTTAGGTGATCAGAGCAACGTTTTACCAAATCCGGCTTGGAAACTCGAGGATCCATATATATTTCATTAGCCCAATAAAGCACGCGGACTTCTACATATAATCAACACCTCACCCCACCAGGATTTGAACCCACGATCTTATAATTGTGACCGGGGAACGCTACCTCTGGGCCACCAGGACAATAAAAGCAGTCCTAGACTCTGCTATATTTCACACAAAGCCTCTTCAACGAGCTTATGGCACCGTGAACCTCTAATGGGGACCACCCGTGCCGCTTAGGTGATCAGAGGAACGTTTTAACAAATGCGGCTTCGAAACAAGGAGGATCCATAAATATTTCATTAGCCCAATAAAGCAAGCAGACTTTTACATATAATCAACACCTCACCCCACCAGGATTTGAACCCACGATCTTATAATTGTGACCGGGGAATGCTACCTCTGGGCCACCAGGACAATAAAAGCAGTCCTAGACTCTGGTATATTTCACATAAAGCCTGTTCAACGAGCTTATGGCGCCGTGAACCTCAAATGGCGACCCCCCGTGCCGCTTAGGTGATCAGAGCAACGTTTTACCAAATGTGGCTTCGAAACCCGAGGATCCATATATATTTCATTAGACCATTAAAGCATGCGGACTTCAACATATAATCAACACCTCACCCCACCAGGATTTGAACCCACGATCTTTTAATTGTGACCGGGGAACGCTACCTCTGGGCCACCAGGACAATAAAAGTAGTCCTAGACTCTGCTATATTTCACACAAAGCCTGTTCAACGGGCTTATGGCACCGTGAACCTCTAATGGGGTCCACCCGTGCCGCTTAGGTGATCAGAGGAACGTTTTACCAAATGCGGCTTCGAAACAAGGAGGATCCATAAATATTTCATTAGCCCAATAAAGCAAGCAGACTTTTACATATAATCAACACCTCACCTCACCAGGATTTGAACCCACGATCTTATAATTGTGACCGGGGAATGCTACCTCTGGGCCACTAGGACAATAAAAGCAGTCCTAGACTCTGGTATATTTCACACAAAGCCTGTTCAACGAGCTTATGGCGCCGTGAACC
>NW_024755484.1:0-7500 GCF_018991925.1 Homarus americanus
GGGAGACCGTCAGAGTCAATCGGGGGTCGATTTGATAGCATACTACAGAAACTTGCACACCCAAATGGGAGACAGTCAAAGTCAATCGAGGGTCGATTTGATAGCATACTACAGAAACTTGCACACCCGAATGGGAGACAGTCAAAGTCAATCGAGGGTCGATTTAATAGCATACTACAGAAACTTGCACACCCAAATGGTAGACAGTCAAAGTCAATCGGGGGTCGATTTGATAGCATACTACAGAAACTTGCACACCCGAATGGGAGACCGTCAGAGTCAATCGAGGGTCGATTTAATAGCATACTATACAAAATGATCCGAGAATGTGCACACACCGAGTGGGAGACGGTGATGAAAGCGTCCGCCCTTGTACACTGGATGGCACTATTTCACTATAGTAAGGGGTAGGGGCACCTCGGTCATATTATACAACATACCAGAGAAGTTCCACACCCGCATGGGAGACCGTCAAAGTGAATCGGGGGTCGATTTGATAGCATACTACAGAGAACTTGCACACCCGAATGGGAGACAGTCAAAGTCAATCGGGGGTCAATTTGATAGCATACTACAGAGAACTTGCACACCCGAATGGGAGACAGTCAAAGTCAATCGGGGGTCGATTTAATAGCATACTACAGAAACTTGCACACCCGAATGGGAGACCGTCAAAGTCAATCGGGGGTCGATTTGATAGCATACTACAGAAACTTGCACACCCGAATGGGAGACCGTCAAAGTCAATCGGGGGTCGATTTGATAGCATACTACAGAAACTTGCACACCCGAATGGGAGACAGTGAAAGTCAATCGGGGGTCGATTTAATAGCATACTACAGAAACTTGCACACCCGAATGGGAGACAGTGAAAGTCAATCGGGGGTCGATTTAATAGCATACTACAGAAACTTGCACACCCGAATGGGAGACCTTCAAAGTCAATCGGGGGTCGAGTTAATAGCATACTACAGAAACTTGCACACCCGAATGGGAGACCGTCAAAGTCAATCGGGGGTCGATTTGATAGCATACTACAGAAACTTGCACACCCGAATGGGAGACAGTCAAAGTCAATCGGGGGTCGATTTAATAGCATACTACAGAAACTTGCACACCCGAATGGGAGACCGTCAAAGTCAATCGGGGGTCGAGCATACTTTACAAAATGATCCGAGAATCTGCACCCACACCGAGTGGGAGACGGTGATGAAAACGTCCGCCCTTATATGTTCGATTGCACTATTTCACTATATTAAGGGGAGAGGGTGCCTTCGCACACATATTCGGTGTGGAATATCTTCCGCCCCCCAGCGGAGCGCTTCGGCGCCTCTGCGAAGCAAAGCGCGGCATTCAAAAACAACAACCAAAGTTGCCGTCGCTTTCCCTTCCCTGCCCTGCAATGGCTGGAGCAGCAGCAGCAGCAGAAGAAGAGAGAGAGAAAATAGTCTCATGGGGTCAGAGGAATGGCAGTGGAGCGCGATCTATGAATTTCACTAGCCAGGTCTGTCTCCCAATTGAACATTATTACTCTCTCGGCGCGCACGTCGCCACCACGGTTTCCGCGACAGCAACAGCATCATGATGTTGCGTCTATTGTAAGTCCGGAACCGGGTTATTCGGCTGTTCGCGAACAGTCAGGTTTTAACCTTGCTGACGATCAAACAACTTCCACTCTCGGTGCGGTCGGTGACTTCATCCTATCGTCGCTCTTGTATGCTGGATTGCACTATTTCACTATATTAAGGAGAGGTGCCTTCACACCTAACCGATTGTGGAATATCTTCCGCCCCCAGCCGGGCGCTTCAGCGCCTCTCTTGTCATCAAAGCGCGGCATTCAAAAAGCAACAACCAAAGTTGCGTCGCTTTCCTTCCCTGCCCTACAATGGCTGGAGCAACAGCAGCAGAAGAAAGAGAGAAAATAGTCTCATGGGGTCAGAGGGAGAATGGCAGTGGAGGCGCGATCTATAATTTCACTAGCCGGTCTGTCTCCCAATTGAACATTATTACTCTCGGCACATCGCCACCACAGTTTCCGCGACAGCAGCAGCATCATGATGTTGCATCTGTTATTGTAGAGATCCGGAACCGGGTTATTCGGCTGTTCGCGAACAGTCGGGTTTTAACAACGCACAACAAACGATCAAACAACTTCCCTCTCGGAGTGCGATGCGGTGACTGTCCTATCGTCGCTCTTGTATGCTGGATTGCACTATTTCACTATATTAAGGGGAGAGGGTGCCTTCACACCTATTCGGTGTAGATATCTTCCGCCCCCAGCGGGCGCCGAGCGCCTCTCGCAAAATCATGGCGGCATTCAAAAAGCAACAACCAAAGTTGCCGTTAAACCCTTCCCTGCCCTGCAATGGCTGGAGCAGCAGCAGCAGCAGAAGAAGAAGAAGAGAGAGAGAGAGAAAATAGTCTCATGGGGTCAGAGGAATGGCAGTGGAGCGCGATCTATGAATTTCACTAGCCAGGTCTGTCTCCCAATTGAACATTATTACTCTCTCGGCGCGCACGTCGCCACCACGGTTTCCGCGACAGCAGCAGCATCATGATGTTGCGTCTATTGTAAGTCCGGAACCGGGTTATTCGGCTGTTCGCGAACAGTCAGGTTTTAACCTTGCCTAACAACCGATCAAACAACTTCCACTCTCGAGGTGCGGTACGGTGACTGTCCTATCGTCCGCTCTTGTATGCTGGATTGCACTATTTCACTATATTAAGGGGAGAGGGTGCCTTCACACACATATTCGATGTGAAATATCTTCCGCCCCCCAGCGGAGCGCTTCGGCGCCTCTGCGAAGCAAAACGCGGCATTCAAAAACAACAACCAAAATTGCCGTCGATTTCCTCTCCCTGCCCTGCAATAGCTGGAGCAGAAGGAGAGCGAGAGAGAGAATAGTCTCATTGGGTCAGAGGAATGGCAGTGGAGCGGGCTAATGGCGAGTAGGCTCGCGATCTATCAATTACACTAGCCAGGTCGCTCTCCCTATTGAACATTATTACTCTCTCACGTCGCCACTGCGGTTTCCGCGACAGCAGCAGCATCATCATGATGTTGCATCCACCAATTAGTCCGGAACCGGGTTATTCAGCTGTCTGCGAACAGTCCGGTTTTAACCTTACCCAACATCCACTCTCGAGGTGCGGTACGGTGAATGTCCTATCGTCCGACCTTGTATGCTGGATTGCACTATTTCACTATATTAAGGGGAGAGGGTGCCTTCACACACATATTCGGTGTGAAATATCTTCCGCCCCCCAGCGGAGCGCTTCGGCGCCTCTGCGAAGCAAAGCGCGGCATTCAAAAACAACAACCAAAATTGCCGTCGCTTCCCTGCCCTGCAATGGCTGGAGCAGAAGGAGAGAGAGATTTTAGTCTCATTGGATCAGAGGAATGGCAGTGGAGCGGGCTTATGGCGAGTAAGCTCGCGCTCTATCAATTACACTTGCCAGGTCTCTCTTCCGTTTGGACATTATTTACTCCGTCTCTCTCTCTCGGCGCACACGTCGCCACCCTACTAGTTTCCGTCACAGCATATGCTGCGGCCTTTCAGTCCGGAATGGGGCTACCCTTCGCCTTGCTGTCTGCCCAACTTAGCGGACTTGCGTTGGCTGATCACGCCGTCTTCGCGTCTGTGCCGGCCTTCAATGCAGCGCCCATCCGTCTCTTGACCGAGATTCATTGCACTATTCCACGCGCAAACGGCTACCCTAAATGTGCATAGACAACACTCATGGTTCAACACGACCAGGGCGCAGTCTGGGAGCCGAGTATACTAAAAAGAGAGTTTAGCAGCCAAAACTCGTCAAAGCACACGTTGGGTTACCCCATCACCTAACAACGATGATGGCGGTTCCCACCCGTGAAATACACAACCTAACCAATATTGGGCGACGATGGCGCTCATGAGCCCACGTCCCCACAAACAGTAAGAGAAAGAGAGAGAGGAGGAGATGGGCCAATGTCTTATGCCTCGCTGGGGCAAAGAGAAGAGAAGAGGAGCGGATAAGGGAGGAGATTGGCCAACGTGCGGTCCCTCGCCCAATGTCGGCTGCCTCGCTGGAGCTGGGTAAAGAGGAGAGGAGCGGATAAGGGAGGAGATTGGCACACACGGTGGCGCTGCCGGCGCCGAGGATAGCAAGAGAAGGTGCAGTTTGATCTGATCATCTGGGTTGCTATTTCTGTAAGGCCAACGTGCGGTCCCTCGCCCAATGTCGGCTGCCTCGCTGGGGCAAAGAGAAGAGGAGAGGATAAGGGAGGAGATTGGCACACACGGTGGCGCTGCCGGCGCCGAGGATAGCGAGAGAAGGTGCAGTTTGATCTGATCATCTGGTTTGCTATTTCTCTAAGGCCAACGTGCAGTCCCTCGCCCAATGTCGGCTGCCTCGCTGGAGGTGGGGCAAAGAGAAGAGGAGCGGATAAGGGAGGAGATTGGCATACACGGACGTGCGGTCCCTCGCCCAATGTCTTCTGCCTCGCTGGAGCTGGGGCAAAGCGAAGAGAAGAGGAGCGGATAAGGGAGGAGATTGGCACACACGGTGGCGCTGCCGGCGCCGAGGATAGCAAGAGAAGGTGCAGTTAGATCTGATCATCTGGTTTGCTATTTCTCTAAGGCCAACGTGCGGTCCCTCGCCCAATGTCTTCTGCCTCTCTCTCAATCTCACTATTTTGGCCGCCGTGATAGGCGCCGCCAACAGCAGCAGCTACCTGGTTGATCCTGCCAGTAGTCATATGCTTGTCTCAAAGATTAAGCCATGCATGTGTAAGTACAAGCCGATTTAAGGCGAAACTGCGAATGGCTCATTAAATCAGCTATGTTTCATTGGATCTGTAAACCCACTTACTTGGATAACTGTGGCAATTCTAGAGCTAATACATGCAATTGGTCTCTGACCGCAAGGGAAGAGCGCTTTTATTAGTTCAAAACTGGTCGGGCCCCGGTTCGTAACCCACCTGTGGTGAATCTGAATAACTTCGGGCTGAGCGCACGGTCTCCGCACCGGCGCCGCTTCTTTCAAGTGTCTGCCTTATCAGCTTTCGATTGTAGGTTATGCGCCTACAATGGCTATAACGGGTAACGGGGAATCAGGGTTCGATTCCGGAGAGGGAGCCTGAGAAGCGGCTACCACATCTAAGGAAGGCAGCAGGCACGCAAATTACCCACTCCCGGCACGGGGAGGTAGTGACGAAAAATAACGATGTGAGTCTCATCCGAGGCCTCGCAATCGGAATGAGTACACTTTAAATCCTTTAACGAGTATCCATTGGAGGGCAAGTCTGGTGCCAGCTCCAATAGCGTATATTAAAGTTGTTGCGGTTAAAAGCTCGTAGTTGATCTCAGTTCCGGACTGACGGTGCACCGGTGTTTACTGTCACGCCCGAACAGCCGCCCGCCGGCTCGCACGGATGCTCTTTGTCGAGTGTCCCGAGTGGGAGAGTTTACTTTGAAAAAATTAGAGTGCTCAGAGCAGGCTATTTGAATGGCCCGAATGGTGATGCATGGAATAATGGAATAGGACCTCGGTTCTATTTTGTTGGTTTTCGGAACCAGAGGTAATGACTAATCGGAACAGGCGGGGCATTCGTATTGCGACGCTAGAGGTGAAATTTGGACCGTCGCAAGACGAACTACTGCGAAAGCATTTGCCAAGGATGTTTTCATTAATCAAGAACGAAAGTTAGAGGTTCGAAGGCGATCAGATACCGCCCTAGTTCTAACCATAAACGATGCCAACTAGCGATCCCCGGCGTTATTCCCATGACCCGGCGGGCAGCTTCCGGAAACCAAAGTCTTTGGGTTCCGGGAAATATGGTTGCAAAGCTGAAACTTAAAGGAATTGACGGAAGGGCACCACCAGGAGTGGAGCCTGCGGCTTAATGACTCAACACGGAAACCTCACCAGGCCCAGACACGGAAGGATTGACAGATTGAGAGCTCTTTCTCGATTCGGTGGGTGGGTGGTGCATGGCCGTTCTTAGTTGGTGGAGCGATTTGTCTGGTTAATTCCGATAACGAACGAGACTCTGGCCTACTAAGTAGTCGACGGATCTCCAGAAAATGGTGTCCAGTTCGCAACTTCTTCTTAGAGGATAAGCGGCAATTCTAGCCGCACGAGATTGAGCAATAACAGGTCTGTGATGCCCTTAGATGTTCTGGGCCGCAGCACTGAAGGGATCAACGAGTTTTCCCTCCGAGAGGAGGGTAACCCGTTCAAAGCCTTTCTTGATAGGGATTGGGGCTTGCAATTGTTTCCCATGAACGAGGAATTCCCAGTAAGTGCAAAGTCATCAGCTTGCGCTGACTACGTCCCTGCCCTTTGTACACGCCGCCCGTCGCTACTACCGATTGAATGATTTAGTGAGGCCTTCGGACTGGCGCTCTTGGATTGTCGGCCCCGTTGCCCGCGAGGGTTTTCTGGGGTCGTCGCCTCGAGCTGACGGAAAGATGTCCAAACTTGATCATTTAGAGGAAGTAAAAGTCGTAACAAGGTTTCCGTAGGTGAACCTGCGGAAGGATCATTAACAGAGAGAAAGAGAACGGAGCGCTCTTAAAACTACTACTACTCTCCTGATTTGGGCGGTCTCGGGCTCTGCTCTGGCAACTCCAGCAGCGAAAGAGGACAATCCCGGCCCCCGCACCAAAAATAGGTACCACCACGCTGTAGGTGGACCACACTCGGGCGAGAGCGCGAAGACCGGAGGAGGAGGACGGACGGGGCTTTGGGCGGCTGCCCGTCCGTTCCTTACTACCGGCGAATAAGCCTCTTGACCCAAAAAGAGTGAAATTCAAGTGTCAAAAAAAAAACTATAAGCCGTCAGCCAAACCCAAACCTAAACTTTGAACCATCTGTCAAACCCTTTCATTGAGACTCGACCTGTGATGGTTAGTCGCAAAAAAAAGACCAAATGGCAAATACACAACTCTGCGGGGGGATCACTTTCATTTCGTGGTGATGAGGCCGCAGCAAACTGCGTGTCGGTATGTGAATATAAGAATACCAGATACATGACAAGTTGTGAGGCGCTATATTGCGGCGGCAGCATGCATATGAGCTTATCGCCGCCACTCCTCACGAGGTCGGAAATATACATCCATCGGTTACTGCGAGTTCGGTGCCTGCTGACTGTCTCTCCCCGGTACGAGGTAACCAGGCTTGAGCTTCGCCTTGAGGAGTTTGTCGCCCGGCGCCTTCTTGTGGCGTGCCCATAAAACAAAGCAAGCCTATACTAGCAAGTCCATGGACTGGCGCACCCATTCATACAACTCGCGACAGTTATTAAGCCTACTTAAATAACTGGAGGCGCTCTTTTGCCTGCTGTCCACAGAGACACGAATGGCCGTCGGCCGCTCATGGCTGATGCTGCACATGTTCTAAGAGGCACTCCATCCCACGAAGAGGAAACGAAACCGGGTCGGATATCTTTAAGTAAGCCCCGCCGGAATTTCGTCTATCACCTCGAAAAGAGTGCTTGGCATGCATTGCAGTGGAACC
>NW_024755485.1:0-2500 GCF_018991925.1 Homarus americanus
CAGCAGCAGGTGGTGGTAGTGGACTTTGGGGGAGTTGATCTTGTAGGTGCAGCAGCAGCAGCGACAACAGCAGCAGCAGCAGCAGCAGCAGCAGGTGGTGGTGGCGGCGGCCTGTGGGAGAGTTGATCCTGTAGGTGCAGAAGCAGTTGGTGGTGGTGGCCTGTGGGGGGAGTTGATCCTGTAGCTGCAGCATCAGCAACAGGTGGTGGTGGTTGACTGTGGGGGAGTTGATCTTGAAGGTACAGCCGCAGCACCAGATCGTGATGGACTGTGGGGGAGGTGATCTTGTATGTGCAGCAGCAGTAGTGGTGGTAGTGGACTGTGGGTGAGTTGATCCTGTATTTGCAATGGCAGCAGGTGGTGAAGGTGGACTGTGGGGGAGGTGATCTTGAAGGTACAGCCGCAGCACCAGGTCGTGATGGACTGTGGGGGAGGTGATCTTTTATGTGCAGCAGCAGTAGGTGGTGGTAGTGGACTGTGGGTGAGTTGATCCTGTATTTGCAATGGCAGCAGGTGGTGATGGTGGACTGTGGGGGAGGTGATCTTGAAGGTACAGCCGCAGCACCAGGTCGTGATGGACTGTGGGGGAGGTGATCTTGTATTTGCACTGGCAGCAAGTGGTGATGGTGGACTGTGGGGGAGTTGATCCTGTAAGTGCAGCAGCAGCAACAACAACAAGAGCAGCAGCAGGTGGTGGTAGTGTACTGTGGGGGAGTTGATCCTGTAGGTGCAGCAGCAGCAACAGAAGGTGGTGGTGGTGGACTGTGGTGGAGTTGATCCTGTAGGTGCAGCAGCTGCACCACCAGCAGCAACAACAACAACAACATAAGCAGCAGCAGCAGCAGGTGGTGGTAGTGGATTGTGGGGCAGTTGATTCTGTAGGTGCAGCAGCAGCAGGTGGTGATGGACTGTGGGGGAGGTGATCCTGTAGGTGCAGCAGCAACAGCAGGTGGTGGTGGTGGGCTGTGGGGGAGTTGATCCTGTAGGTGCAGGAGCAACAGCAGGTGATGAGTGGACTGTGGGGAGGTGATCTTGTGGGTGCAACGGGTGGTGGTGGACTTTGTGGGAGTGTAGTTGATCCTGTAGGTGCAGCTCCAGGTGGTGGTGGACTGTGGGAGTTGATGCCACGGGTGCGCCAACAATACTTGGCATAACAGTGGCAGTCGGTGGTGGTGGACTGTGGGGGTTGGTCCTCTGGGTACAGTGGCGGCAGGTGGTGATGGTGGACTGTGGGGGAGGTGATCCTGGGAGTGCAGCTGGGGTGGTGGTGGACTGTGGGGGTGATGTCTGGGTGCAGCAGCAGCAGTAGGTGGTAGTGGACTGTGGGAGAGTTGATCCTGCAGGTGCAGTGGCGGTAGGTGGTGATGGTGGCCTGTGGGGGAGGTGATCCTGTAGGTGCAGCAGCAGCAGGTGGTGATAGTGGACTGTGGGGGAGTTGATCCTGTAAGTGTAGTGGCAGCAGGTGGTGATGGTGGACTGAGGGGGAGGTGATCCTGTAGGTGCAGTGGCAACAGGTTGTGGTGATGGTGGACTGTGGGGGAGGTGATTCTGTAGGTGCAGTGGTTGCAGGGGTGATGGTGGAGTGTGGGGGAGTCGATCCTGTAAGTGCAGAAGCAGCAGGTGGTGGTGGTGGGCTGTGGGTTAGTTGATCCTGTAGGTGCAGCAGGAGCAGCAGCAGGTGGTGGCGATGGTGGACTGTGGTGGAGTTGAAGCTGTAGGTGCAGCAGCAGCAGGTGGTGATGGTGGACTGTGGGGGAGGTGATCTTGTATGTGCAGCAGCAGTAGGTGGTGGTAGTGGACTGTGGGTGAGGTGATCTTGTTGGTGCAGTGGCAGCAGGTGGTGATGGTGGACTGTGGGGGAGTTGATCCTGTAGGTGCAGCAGCAGACGCAGCAGCAACAACAGCAGCAGCAGCATGTGGTGGTAGTGGACTGTGGGGGAGTTGATCCTGTAGGTGCAGTGGCAGCAGGTGGTGATGGTGGACTATGGGGGAAGTGATCCTGTAGGTGCAGCAGCATCAGGTGCATGGTGGACTGCAGGGTGACGGTGGAGGCCACCGTGGGGGAGGATGTGGTACTGTAGTCGTAATTCATCGTACATCCTTCACGGGACAATTAACGTCGCACCTTAATAATACCTGAACCACCACCACCTACCTCCCCGGCCCGCCTCCACGGCCTCACTTGGGTTTTGGTTGTCCCAGCCATTGTTTAATTCGTGTCTTATTTATCTCAGGTATTGTTTCAGTCGTTTTTTTGTTTGTCCCAGCCTTTGTTTGACGAGTTTCTTGTTTAACTCGTAATTTGTCTTTTGTCTTGTTTACTTTATTTACATTTTCAGTTATTGCTTAATATCCTCCATAGTTCACATTTGATCTCCTGCTCTGTTTGATGCGCTTTTTGTTTACATCCTGTCTTGTATATGTGGTTTTATTTTCCTGTTAACGTGTGTCTTGTTTGCCTTACACCTTGTTTTATTATTACTATTTTTATCTAGTAATT
>NW_024755485.1:7500-8731 GCF_018991925.1 Homarus americanus
GGCTGTAATAATGTTATGTTATTTATCTCAATGACACTACACCCAAATGGTAAGTATTAGCATTCAGATCTTGAGTATTTCTTACTTAACACAACAGTGTGGCGGTGCAACTGTCCCCTATCCTCTGTCCAGTGCACAGAGACCTCCCCTCCCCTACGTCCCCTTACGTCAGACCACCTCCCCTATAAATAACATTATTTCGGTTATTTACATTAAGAGAGTTACAGGGTGTATTAAAAAGGTATTTGAAGGCTAATTTTGTTTTTCAATTTGTGTGTGTGTGTGTGTGTGTGTACACCTCGTCACACATGACAGCCTTTACATCAGACCTGTGTGGTCTGTCATCTCTCCACCTCGACCCTCCACATAAAACCTTCACTGAACGAAAAGCTTATAATTTTTAGCCCCTCTCCTCAGAGTTATGAGTTAGTGTTAAAATGTATTATAATTGACCTTCCTTCAGTTTCATTTATCTTGGTGTGTGCTTAAGAAAATACCTTATGTTATATGGAAACTTCCTGTAGTTTGATATACGTTATGTCAAGGTGTTCGGTACATCAAGGTACCCACTCAGGTCAGGACTTATGGCTTCAGCTGAGGAGTGGGATGCACGTAAACGTCGGGGAATAAAATGGTCTTGTGGTTGAGGTGTGTTTCTTCGTCCGTTACTGAGGTGACCCTATGCACTTGTGTGTGGAGGAGGGGGGAGAGGAATTGGTTTTAATTTGGCTAATTTTTTTTTGTTACATCTTGCCACAGTATTATCGGATATATACGAGAATGATAATAAGTGGCTGTATGAGAATACTTTGTCAGTAATGTACGCTTTCCTAGTATTACAGTATGTTATCTGCCAACCTTTATCTACGAAAAATATGAATGTTTTAACCCAGTTATGTGTATCTGAAGGATTACTAGTGGGCATAATTTTTCTTTGAGTAATAACATTGTCACACACCCGAGCGTGAATTTTGGAACGAACTATTTACTTTTGACATATCAATACTATAATATTGCTCCGAAACTATTAATAATTTCAAGTATACAGGCGCGTATTAGTTAAAATATACAGATTAAAGTAATGATTTCAGTTAATAAGGACATTCACGATATATTACTTTTATAATTAAGTGATATTCTGGTAACCAAACCCACTATAAATGACAGAAACTTACATTAACATATATAAGTTATAAGTTTTTGTTAACATACCGTTTATTATGAACCTTTC
>NW_024755486.1:0-13024 GCF_018991925.1 Homarus americanus
CCTCCCCATACTGGTCAGATATTATGTGTTAAAGGAATATGCTTCCTTCCTTAGGCATTTTTTAAGCATTTGCCTCCAGGTGCAATGTTAACCTACACCTATTGAGGATAAAATCTTTCACCTAAAAATTGACAATAACACATTTGCTGTAATCAGACATATCTAGTTGCCTCAACAATTGCAACCCCAGTTGCAATTGGGGTTGCAATTTCAAATTCTGTAGCATTACTAAGGAATATTTAAGTCCCTGGTACACTCTAAGATTAAGAGAGAAAACGGAGGACTCAGGCGTCCTGATGTGAGAGAAAACGGACTCGTATGATGGGGGACCAAATAAAAAAAGCATAGCTACAAGTTTTATGGACTACAGTATTAAGCGTACCCTTTTCATCACTTTGTAATAAACCTAGCCATGCCTATGTGTGTTTATGATATTTACCATAACATTATATATATATTTAGTGGGTCTAAATGGTAGTAAAATGGGAAACTTGGGGTTGGTCTTGGGTGCCTGGAACCAATTAGAATAAATCCCATAGGTTCTGTACTTTCGTTATCAGCGGGGTCCCAATTAGGCGCGATAACCAAGGGATGACTGTACTGTACTGTATATACTTGTGACACTAGCCAGTTGCTTCTGGTGTTATGGTACAGGGGTACCAAGTGACAGAACTAGGATCCCGCTTCCTCTATCAAGGAATAAACAATTGAAATTGAATTGCAAATATAGCTTGTTTATACAGGTATTCAAATAAATTACTATCTTACAAGAATCCCAGCAATGAAAGTTATATTCACCCAGGTCGTTTGGGTGGCAAATTATGAGAAGAGCTTAGTCACTCTTTAGTAATGATAAATAAACACGCAGGTCTTCAGTTCCAACTGTCAAATCTTATCTCAAATAAATAAAGACACTCTGTCACTTCTCCTCCCACCCCCCTGTTCCCCCCCACCTCTTTTCACGGTCGGCTGGCTACCTCCCTGCTTGTGTTCCCAGACAAAAGATTGGTGATTTCTTAATGTTTATTATCTATCATATCTCAGACTAAAGTTAGGATAATATAATTTGCATTGTTGAAATCCTTGCAAGACAGAGATTAATTTAAATATAAGCGTCATATATTTTGCTCAAGATATAAAAAATGTAGTACATTAGTGTACAATACTGTAGTACATTTTATAAAAAGTTTCTCAACTGTATTTTTGGGTAGGTTTACATAAACTTCTTCAATTATTTTCATCCATTTACATGCACACACCATACTAAAAGAAACTTAAAAGAAGTAATGACCTTAGTACAAAGCTGGAGTGCACATGTACTAATTTGATTACGGTACTAAAATTGTTGTCTAGTGCGAATTACAACATGTTTATATTCAAATAAATCAGTATCTTACAAGAATCCCAGCAATGTTAATTATATTCTCCTAGGTCATATCACTGGCATTTTAAAATGAGAGAAGCTTAGTAGGACTGTTAAATAAACACACAGAGACCTTCGGCTCAAACTGTCAAACATATCACCTCAACCCCGCACCCCCCCCCACCCCTCGCTGGCTGGCTCCGTCCCTCTCCCCCAGCCAGGGTTTAAGGCTTACAGTTTTTATCTTATATAATATCTCAGACTAAAGTTAGGAGATTATAATTTGCATTGCTGGAATCCTTGCAAGACAGCCAATAATTTGAATATAAACGTCATATATTTTGCTCAAGAGATAAAAAATTTTGTACATTAGTGTACAGTACTGTAGTACATTTTATAAAAAGTTTTTCAACTGTATTTTTGGGTAGATTTACATAGATTTCTTCATTTATTTTCATCCATTTACATGCACACACCATACTAAAAGAAACTTAACAGAAATAAATGACCTTAGTGCAAAGCTGGAGTGCACATGTACTTATTTGATTACGGTACTAAAATTGTTTTGTCTAGTGCAAATTAGAGCATGTTTATATTCAAATTAATCAGTATGTTACAGGAATCCCAGCAATGTTAATTATATTCACCCAGGTCATTTCACTAGCTTTTTATAAGGGAGAAGCTTAGTCACTTAAGAACTGATAAATATACATGCGTTAGACCTGGGCCTATGCCAACTGTCAAACGTACTACCTCCCCTCCCCCCACGCCCCCTCGCTCGCTCGCTCCCTCCCTCTCCCCCATCTGCCCGGCGTTGCTGGAATCCTTGTAAAACAGTGAATAATTTTAATATAAACGTCACGTATTTTGCACAAGAGATAAAAGGTAATCACCTGTATCACATTACAGTAGCGATTTAAGAGTAAAAGTGTATATATACGTATATAGTATTCCACATGCACCTAAGTATAAATACAAAGTTTATGTGATAATCGGACAACGTCCATTTCGGTTAACGTCACGTTTCCAAGAAGCGTGTATCTGGGGCGTTAACGTATGACTTTAATACAGTCAACCCTCACTTTACGCGGTCCCACATTCCACGTTAATGCGGTGCCTTGCCAGAACCTAACGTGCTCGCATTTCGCGGTGCGTGAACCCCATTACGCGGAGTGTGTCCGGCGCGACGCTATTTTTAGATTCGCCCCACCCGCCTGCCTGCCTGTGCTCCTCGCCTCTCCCTCCTCCTCCCTCCGCTTGGGCAAGCTGCGAGGTAAGGTTGCGCAGTGTGTGTCTTTGTTGCGTTATCACTGACGTCATATGACATATCGGACTGTGATTAGCCATGCATCCCTACCCCCCTCTGCTGCTAGCTGTAATTGGCTTAAAGTATTATGACGTGTCCACCCGGGGGAGGGAGGGAGGGAGGGAGGGAGGAAAGATGATCCTTGACCTAGCCACGCCAGTTTCATCCCTCCACGCCAGACCGTGTAAACGTGCATCCATTGTTCTCTAAAATGGCTTCCGCCGGACCACCACCCCCAGAGAGAAACCTTTCCTTACCTGGACCCAGCGGCACTAAGCCAAAGAAGACACGACGTTCCTTAAGCTACGAGGTGAAGTATACCATCATCCAAGAGTTGGAGAAAGGAACAAGGCAGGTTGATTTGGCGCGCCAGCATGGAGTGAATGAATCTACGATTCGAACAATAAAGAAGGATGCAGCCAAGAAAAAGGAGCACATAAAGATCACAAAGTCTACAGGTGCTTCTATGATCAAGTATTTTCACAACCAGGTGCTTCTCAAGACAGAAAAATTACTTGTGAGGTACTTGGTGCGTCAGGCGCGATGGAACATGGCGGTCGACACGCGCTCTGTTAAGGACTACGCCGCGTGAACTGGCATTGCAGTGGCACGAAGATGGGAACTACAGAGCCCAAACCCTTTAATGCTTCCTCTGGGTGAGGATTTACGAGGGTTTAAGATCGGAACAAGATCACCAATATAAACATTGGTGGTGAAGAAGAATGCTGACCTTACTCTTGACTGAGAATTTCCTCCGTTTTTTCGCATTGAGATTATGGAGGAAGGGACGGTACAGTGGCGACCAGGTGTTTAACATGGACGAATCTGGTCTTTCTGGAAAAAGCTACCTTCCAGGTGCCGTTGCTAAAGAATGCCAGCAAGATTACGGGGCGGAGGAAGATGCAAAGAGCGCATCACCGTCCTGTTTGCCTCAATGCCTCCGGTACCGAAGTAAGCTCAAGTTATCGGTGATCACACACAGCATGCAAGCGCCGCGCCTACAAAACCATGGACATGACCAAGCTAAATGTCCACTGCGGCTGACCCATACGTAAAGCGTGGATGTTCTCTACACTGTCCCTCCTGGTTTTTGATGACTGTTTCGTTCCCGATGTAAAGAAATTCTGTGAGCAACAGAATGTGCCATTCAAGATTTTGTTGCTGCTGGACAACGCACCAGGACACTCGCCCCTACTGTTAGATCGTCACCCCAACGTAAAAGTGGTCTTCCTTCCTCCCAACACTACGTCTATATTACAGCCCATGGACCAAGCGTTAATCTGTAATGTAAAAGCTGCATTCTCTACGAAAAAATTCAAGCTCCTGAACAACTACACCAACACCAGGAAAGAGTTGCGTAACCTGAGTGACACCACCACTGATAGCAAGAGCGAAGACGACGAGGATCAACAGTTGGCAGAGCAAAAAATACTTTTCAAACAATTCTGGAGAATATTCAACATCAAGAAGGCTGTGGACTTCGTGGTGGAGGCATGGGATCAGCTGTCTGCAGCAACTGTTCGTCACGCATGGAGACATGTGTTGCAAGGCATTCCGGCCGTTAGGCAGAGTCAATTTGTGACTGGTGAGGTTCAGACTGTTGCAGTAGCAGTGGACCTTGCCAGAGAAGCTGTGCAGAGTGTTAACAGCTGCAGGCTTCTCCAAGACCACCAACGACGACATCCTGGAGGTGATAAGGGATCCTGATGTGACTACCGACGAGATGGTAGATGATGATGACGTCAGTGAAGAGGCAAGTGGTGCGTCATCCCAAGAAGAACACCGCTTATCCCATAGTAATGTTAGGGGTGCCATCGAGTGTATCGAGAAAATCAAGCTCCTCCTTTTTGACGACCCTGACGCAAACAGGTATGAAATCTTCACTACCCAGCTGTTGCAGACTATGGAGCCCTACTTCAAGGTTTATCACGACAACATAAACACCAGCCGTCAGCAAAGCATAACAGAGTTCTTAGCCAGTGATAGTGACAGAGGTAGAGACAGTGAAGATGACTTTGAGGGATTTGTCAGGGAGGCCCTGACAAGTGTGGGTGACAGTGATGGTGACTCACCTGAGGGCCAGTAGCCTGCCCTCTGCCTCGGAACCAGCCTCCATCCCCGTATGCCGACCCATCTCTTCTACTAACGTAGGTGTTCAACCTAACTTTTAGTTTTCCTAACCTAACCTTTATTTTTCCTAACTTAACCTTTATTTTTCCTAACCTAACCTCTTCTATATTAATTGTGTGTGCATACCACCATAAAGTTAAGATAAAATTTTTACTACAACATAGTTGTGTGTCGTCAAAAAGCGGAGTTTGGGGGTCGGCCCAGTCTCTATTTCAATTAATCCCATATGTTATGTTGTTCACTTTACACGTTTCTCACTTTCCGCGGTACCCTGTGGGTTATATTAACAGCGTAAAGTGAGGGTTGACTGTATATATATATATATATATATATATATATATATATATATATATATATATATATATATATATATATATATATATATATATATATATATATATATATATATGCTGATAACCACAAGGAAAGAAGAAAACACGAAGTTCCCAAGCGCTTTCGTGTAATTCACATCTTCAGGGGTGAGTACAGACTAAAGAGAAATACAAACCAAGGTGTATATATACAGAGGAGGTATTAAGCAACCTATATATGGAATTCTTTGAAAAGAAACTATTAAGTAATATTTTACCACCTTCAGCAGTCTGGTTTAGATATGTTGATGATGTATTATGTCTCTGGCCATGTAATGAGGACCTAAAAGCTTTCCTGCCACAACTTAACAACTTAGCCCCCTCGATCAAATTCACTGTGGAATTAGAGCAAGACTGTAAATTGCCATTCCTAGACTGTCTGATACACAGAATAGGTAACACTTTTAAGTTCAGTATTTATAGAAAACCAACTAATGTGTGTTCATACATTCATTATTATTCTGCCCACCATAATAAAGTCAAACAGTCAGTATTTTCAACAATGTTTTTACGTGCCTTGAGAATTTGCAGTCCGGAATTCATCGATGAGGAATACAAATATATATATAATATTGGCTCAAACCTTAAATACCCTAGATCTTTCATAGACAAATGCTTAAACATTACTTAGAAAACTTTTTATAGAACTGACCCCAAGCCCACCCATGACCATAAGAATATCTTAATATTACCATTTCACAAAAATTTCTCACACATTCCTGCACAGCTAAAAACCTGGAACGTCAATGTAGCATTTAAAAACTCATGCACTGTTAAACAAATGTTAATCAAGAACTCCCCCAACAACACAATTGGTTGTATTTATAAAGTTCCTTGCAAGGAATGTAATATGTTTTACTTAGGCCAGACAGGTAAAGATCTTGCAACTAGAATTAAACAACACAAATACAGTGTTAGGACAGGCCAGGAATCCAATGCTCTGTTTGTTCATTTGAGGGATAACAAGCATTGCATTGACTGGGATAATGCCTCCTCAATATTACCATGTAAGTCAATTGACAGTCGGAACATCATAGAATCTAGTCTTATTAAACATACCGAAGCATTCAACATGAATTTGAGTAACGGCATGTACAAGCTGGACAATTTTGTAATTAAGAAGATTTGTGATCAGGTGAGAAGGCCAGGTCACTTGACCATCTGACCTGACCACCAACCGTTGTGTGCTATTTAAAGATTAGTAGGGTCATTACCTAATACCTGACCATTGTGGACCTGGTCTCACCCTCTGTATATATACACCTTGATTTGTATTACTCTCTCTAGTCTGCACTCACCCCTGAAGATGTGAATTACACGAAAGCGCTTGGGAACTTCGTGTTTTCTTCTTTCCTTGTGGTTATCAGCATATAAATAAATAAATAAATAAATAAATAAATAAATATATATATATATATATATATATATATATATATATATATATATATATATATATATATATATATATATATATATATATATATATATATATATATATATATATATATACTTTTATCTGAATTATTATTGTTATTACAGGAGTATTAAATTTTTGCCCCTCAGGCCCCAATGTGGGTCAGTGACCTATACCCGGGTGGGCTAATCCCCTTAAAAAAACAAAAAAATAAAAACAAAGTAGCGGGAAATTAAGGTTTGTTTACATTCGGCAGTTCGGCTGCTCTCTCTCTCTGCTTGTCTATACAGAGTACAACATTTAACCCTTCAATATATACGAGCAGTAAGTAAGTGTTGCTTTCATATTCTTATGTAGAGTAATGACGATATGTTTTCACATGTGCGCACTTACATACGAGCAGTCTCACTTTTGTTTTTACCATTAATGGTTAGCTACTTATATTGTTCCATTTATTAACATTAAATAACATTACAGGTACTTTAAACAACCATATTATTTTTTCTACATTAATTTTACTACAGCTACAATCAGGGTCTTATTTTCTTCAGTTTTATATGTAGAACCAATCAGTCACTGGTTTTGTAAGCTTTAACATAAGAACATAAGAACATAAGAATGGAGGAAACTGCAGCGGGCCTATTGGCCCATACTGGGCAGTTCCGTTTACACCCAACCCCTATTGCTCATATGAGCATCCAACCTATGTTTGAAGCAATTCAGCGAATTCGAGTTAATGATGATATTTGGTAACTTGTTCCATTCATCAACTACTGTTTCCAAACCAGTGTTTACCTATTTCACGCCTAAATCTAAATTTGTCTAATTTAAAACCATTGTTACGAGTTCGCTCCTGGTTGGATAATTTGAGTACCTTTGTAATGTCCTTTGTTTTTAGCTGTCTTATATACACCTCTATCAAATTAAGCCCTAAACTCTCGTCTCTCGAGGAGTGCAAAATTAAATCTTCACTCATCTCTGTACTCAAAGGTTCTAATGCGGGATTAGTCTTGTCATTCTCCTCTGAATTCTTTCCAGGATTCTATATCATTGTAATACGGTAGCCAGAACTGAACTTCGTATTAATCCGTTGGCAATTCTCCTAAAACAAAGATACAGTTTTAGGACCTCGCTAGTCTTGTAACTAACACTCCTTTGTATGAGCAAGTACTTTATTAGCCTTATTACGAGCAAAAACACATTGTTTAGCGGCAAGAGTTCCTGCTTTATCATTACTCCTAAATCTCTCTAGCAGTCGGATTTCTCTATGGCATCGTTGTTCATCTGGTATCTGGTTTCCCTGTTTACATCTCCTATACTGGGTACTTTACATTTGTCGACATTGAATTTCATCTTGCTTTTTCAGACCATTGGAAAAATTTGTTTAGATCTTCCTGTAGTTTTGCCGAGTCCTCGTCAGATTTGATAACACGTCCTATTTTAGTGTCATCAGCAAATTTACTTATGTTGCTGTCTATGCCGATATCTATGTCGTTTATGTATATAATAAACAATAATGGTCCAAGTACTGAGCCTTGGGGAACACCACTTGTGACGTTGCTCCAATGGGACTTAGTGCGGTTAATGCTCACTCGCTGTTTCCTGTCCTGTAACCACGCCCTAATCCATTTAAGGATGTCACCTTTGATGCCATGAGCTTCTACCTTTCTAATTAGTCTTTCGTAGGGGACTCTGTCGAAGGCTTTACTAAAGTCGAGATATACCACATCATAATTGTGCCCCTCGTCCACCGATTCGAAAACTGATGAAAAGAATGTTAATAGATTAGTTAGGCAGGAACGACCGCTTGTGAAGCCATGCTGGGAATCATTGATCAATCGGTGCTTCTCCAGGTGATTTCGAATAGAGTTTGAAATGATTGCTTCCAGTAATTTGCCTACTATTGATGTTAGACTGATTGGGCGGTAGTTAGAGGATAGTGATCTATCCCCCTTCTTGAAAATCGGTATTACATTCGCTATCCTCCAGGATTCTGGTACTACACCTGTTTTTAAGGACATGTTAAACAACTTTGCTAAGGGCATACTAAGCTCTTCCTTACATTCTTTTAATACTCTGGCAAATATCTCATTGGGACCAGGTGACTTATTAGGCTTTAGTTTGTCTATTTGCTTACTAACATCGTTACTAGTCACTACTATCTCACTTAATTTGTTTTCTTCACTATCTCTGAATAGAGTCGGTGCCTCGGGTATCATGTTTAGATTTTCGGTGGTAAAAACTGTTGAAAAATATTTATTCAAATTATTGCTCATTTCTCCGTCGTTATCAGTGAGCTCGCCGGTGTCTGACCGTATTGGTCCAATCTTTTCTCGTGTTTTAGTTTGATACATTTGGTAGAATCCTTTGGGGTTTGTCTTCGCCTCCCTTGCTATCCTTACCTCATTATTCTTTGCTTTTCCGCCCTTCTCGGTTTAGCTCTGCCGCCAATACCCTATAATAGTCCGGTGTTCGCCGCGATTTATCCTTCTACCTATAGCTACCTTTATATTGTAGTGTTCTTTAAATAATTATTTATTTATCCATTTTTAGGGTCATTGTTGTCTGATCTGAGTTTTTTGCTTATGGTACATGTTCTGCCTTTGTGCATTAAGTAGCCAACTCACTATTTAAGTTATGGGCTGGAACTACCAGCCCAATCTCGAATTTTCGTTATCGAATTAGGTGTCATCTGTGAGGTTCACGGCCAAGCGCGACACCCCCTCTCTCAGCTGCCTCTTTAAACTGTCAAAGTTTGCCCTTCTGAAATCTGGTACTTTAGTGGAATTTTCCTTACGTCTGCCCTGAAAATCTAACTGGAATCGAATTTCTTTGTGATCGCTGTTTGCAAGTTGGTTCCCTACCTCGACATTGCTAATGAGGTTTTCTCTGTTCGTCAGAACTAAATCCAGTATATTATTACCCCGTGTGGGTTCGGTTATATGTTGACTTAGGAAACAGTCCTGGATCATCTCGAGAAAATCCTCTGATTCTGAGTTACCCGTAAGGACAGTCCAATCTATTTGGCCAAGGTTAAAGTCGCCTACTATACAGACTTTGTTGTGTATGGAAGCCCTGCGCATTTCATCCCAGATAAGTCGCTCATTGACGCTATCAAGATTGGGGGGTCTATATATTACTCCTGTGATTAATTTTTCCTGACCGTCGCTTAATTCTATCCAAATTGTTTCTGTATTCCTCTCAGTTTTTATTTCCTTATTTATTTCACACTTCAGATTATCCCTACCATAGATTGCTACTCCGCCTCCTTTCCTGGTCTGCCTATCGGTATGGAACAGTTTGTAACCCACAATTTGGTATTCGACTGGTAATTCACGTGTGTCTAGGTTGATCCATGTTTCAGTGAATGCAATTATATCGATTTCTTCGGTACATACCAAGGCCTTAATGTCATCCATTTTGTTTCTCATACTTCTACTGTTCGCGTAGTATACATTTAAGTTAGTCGTGTTCTGAGTCCTTCCCTTGCCGCGTTTAGTTTTAAACTCCCTGTCTAATTTAGTTTTGTCATCATTCCTAACACTATTTCCCTGTAATCTTTCGCCTTGTTTACCAGCTCCCACTGCAGTCTCCTCCACCCCCGTGCTCCTATGTTCTCTTAGCAGTTTAAAGACTTCGATATCTTTTGAACTGCCCCCTCTAGAGCCCCAGCCAGGGTTGCTACTCCATCCCTAGACAGGTGCACCCCATCCCTAGCATAAAGGTCCCTTCTGCCATAGAAGTTGTCCCAGTTGTCAATGAATGGGACTGATATTGACTTGCAATATATGTCAAGACGGTAGTTAACACCAACTGCCCTTGACAACCATTCACTGCCAACTCTCCTTCTAGGCAGGACACCGCATATGATATCACTATAATTCATATCACCACTACACAGTTCATAGCATCATGACATATCATCAATACACAACATTACTATAGATCACATCATCACTACACGGTTCAAAGCATTACTACACATCACCACCACACAGTTCATAGCATTACGTCACATTATCACTATAGTTCACATCATCACTACACAGTTCATAGTCTCATTACACGTCATCACTCTAATTCACATCATCACTACACAGATCCTAGCACCACTACACATCATCACTATATTTCACTTTATAACTACATAGTTCATAGTATCATTACACTTCATCACTATGGTTCACATCATCGCTACACAGTTCACATCAGCATGACAAAGTTCATATCACTATACAGCATCACAATAGTTCAAATTATCACTATAGTTCACATCATCACTACACAGATCATAGCATCACTGCACATCATCACTATAGTTCACATCATCCCTACACAGTTCCCAGCACCACTACACATCATCACTACACGGTTCATAGCCTCACTACACATCATCACCACACAGTTCATAGTAACATGACAAATTATCACTATAGTTCACATCATCACTACAGAGTCTATAGTATCACAATATATCATCACTGTAGGTCACATCATCACTACATAATTCCTAGCATCACTATACATCATCACTATAGTTCACATCATCACTACAAAGTTCATAGTATCACTACACATCATCACTATAGTTCACATCATCACTATAGTTCACATCATCACTACATACTTCATAGCATCACTACACATCATCACTGTAGTTTACATCATCACTATAGTTCACATCATCACTACATAGTTCATAGCATCACAACACATCGTCACTATAGTTCACATCATCACTACACAGTTCATAGTTTCACTACACATCATTACTAAAGTTCACATCATCACTACACAGGTTACATCATCACTACACAGTTCCAAGTATGAATACAGATCATCAATATAGTTCACATCATCACTACACAGTTCATAACATCACTACACATCATCACTATAGTTCACATCATCACTAAAGTTCACGTCATCACTATAGTTCATGTCATCACTGTAGCTTACATCATCACTATAGTTCACGTCATCACTCAGCTCTGTACTAGCGGGTAACCTCTTACTACATTCTTTCACAGGTGCCTGAAGAACCTGGGGCACCTGGGTTGCTCTTATCATATAATTATAAAACTTTTTTATTCGCGAAAATGGGAGAATACGACAAAGGTTTTTTCCTGGCAGCTGCTAGCAAACTCCGTAGTGTGGTCGACAAGTTAGCCGAGGCTTACACAAAGTTAAATGGTGTAAGGGTTGTGGGCTACAGCGTCTCCCTTGAAATTCCCCCCAACACAAACGTAAACTTTGTGTTGGATAAAATTGCTGATCTGGAAGACCTCCGTTACCACAACATTACCGTTGTACAAGGATGTGCGTACCTACGGCACGAGGTAAAAAAACCTAAGAAAATTGCCAGACAAGGGGATAATGTTCTATTATTCCGCCAAGTGCGGAAGACAAACTAAGCAGGGGTACGCCAGATATGAATATGTGGTGTATCCTCCAGTGGTGTTGAAGAAATTCAAATTAGACTTTCAAAAAGAATGCTTCAACACAGAAACTATTTGCGTAATGCAAGACAATGCTATTAAATCATAGCAGCTCATCAACGAAGGCCTTGCCTCCTTCACCACAACAAGTGACAGTCTCCAAGTGGTCACCGACAGTGACACTTCCCAGGAGGTAGTCACCGACAGTGACACTCCCCAGGAGGTGGTCACTGACAGTGACACTCCCCAAGAGGTGGTCACCGACAGTGACACTCCTCAGGAGGTGGTCAACGAGAGTGACACTCTCCAGGAGGTGGTCACCAACAGTGACACTCCCCAGGAAGTGGTCCAAATGGGAGAATACGACAAAGGTTTTTTCCTGGCAGCTGCTAGCAAACTCCGTAGCGTGGTCGACGAGTTAGCCGAGGCTTACACAAAGTTAAATGGTGTAAGGGTTGTGGGCTACAGCGTCTCCCTTGAAATTCCCCCCTACACAAACCGAAACTTTGTGTTGGATAAAATTGCCGATCTGGAAAACCTCCGTTACCACAACATTACCGTTGTACAAGGATGTGCGTACCTACGGCACGAGGTAAAAAACCTAAGAAAATTACCAGAAAAGGGGATAATGTTCTATTATTCCGCCAAGTGCGGAAGACAAACTAAGGAGGGGTACGCCAGATATGAATATGTGGTGTATCCTCCAGTGGTGTTGAAGAAATTCAAATTAGACTTTCAAAAAGAATGCTTCAACACAGAAACTATTTGCGTAATGCTAGAAAATGCTATTAAATCATAGCAGCTCATCAACGAAGGCCTTGCCTCCTTCACCACAACAAGTGACAGTCTCCAAGTGGTCACCGACAGTGACGCTTCCCAGGAAGTAGTCACCGACAGTGACACTCCCCAGGAGGTGGTCACTGACAGTGACGCTCCCCAGGAAGTAGTCACCGACAGTGACACTCCCCAGGAGGTGGTCACTGACAGTGACACTCCCCAAGA
>NW_024755487.1:0-17352 GCF_018991925.1 Homarus americanus
GTTGTTGTTAAATCTTACGTGAACATAACTGCGTTTACGAATATATACATACGTACTTGTTTGTGAGTGAATATGAGTGAATGTGAATTAGCATGTGCTCTCGTCTATAAAGAGTACATGTTTATTCCTATAGTTCCTTTTATTTTCGTATATATTGCATGTGATTTCTGAGTCCTGCATATTCGTGTTGGCGTGTCACCCAGATGTGTTCGCTTTGTGTGTGTGTGTGTGTGTGTGTGTGTGTCGCTTGTTGCATTTTTTCCTATATCCAACTTATTTCCCCCACACAGTATACTATCTGGTGATTTAATACGAGACTGGTAACAAAACTCTTTTCATTATTGCTGGGAAAATGCGCTGTCGAAAATGTGATGGAACAGGTAGATAGTAATGAAGCTTGCTGGACTGACTGTTTGATAGATAGGTAAATAGATAGGAAAATATGCAGTAGTACAGCTTGCTACACAGACAGACAAACGGACAGACACATGGATGGATGGATGGATGGACGGATGGGAATGCCACTTAAGGGATAAAGGGCCATTATATTTTTCTGATACATTCCATATTCAATGAAATTATGATTTTTATGGCGGGAATTATATTGATATTGATTTTTTGTCTCACGTTATACTGGACTAGGAGAGGTCTTCATCAGAGTTATCTTTGGCTGTGAGTTTTGGCCAACACGACTCACTCATCAATACTGTTGACCCTCTGGTTTATATCCACCTTAACTTTTATACTTTACGGTCCGTCAGCCACGCTCAAGGGGCATTACACGTCTGGACACACCCTGAGGACATAACCCTTCTTGACACGCCCTGGGAACGTTACACATCTGGACATGCCCTAGGAACATTACACTTCTTGACATGCCCTAGGAACATTACACTTCTTGACACACCCTGGGGACATTACACTTCTTGACACACCCTGGGGACATAACCCTTCTTGACACGCCCTAGGAACATTACACTTCTTGACACGCCCTAGGAACATTACACTTCCTCCCGACATTATACACCTAGACATGAACCCTTCTATCATCAGCCCAGGAACACAAGACTTTATCATCCCCGACATTACATTTTGACACACCTCTGGATTACCAGAATTTATTACCGAATCGTAATACGGGAACCCGCGATATCGCCCCAGGAACATTACACTTCGAGATATTACATTTTGATTATGTCTTGACATTACACTTTGGACATGCCCTGGGACACACTTCTTGACACGCCCTGGGAACATTACACGTCTGGACACACCCTGAGGACATAACCCTTCTTGACACGCCCTGGGAACGTCACACATCTGGACATGCCCTAGGAACATTACACTTCTTGACATGCCCTAGGAACATTACACTTCTTGACATGCCCTGGGGACATTACACTTCTTGACATGCCCTGGGGACATTACACTTCTTGACACGCCCTGGGAACATTACACTTCTTGACATGCCCTGGGGACATTACACTTCTTGACATGCCCTGGGGACATTACACTTCTGGACACTGCCCTGGGAACAGCCATACTTCGACACGCCCTAGAACATTACACTTTGACATGCCCACACACCCTGAGGACAAAACCCTTCTTGACACGCCCTGGGAACGTCACACATCTGGACATGCCCTAGGAACATTACACTTCTTGACATGCCCTAGGAACATTACACTTCTTGACATGCCCTGGGGACATTACACTTCTTGACATGCCCTGGGGACATTACACTTCTTGACACGCCCTGGGAACATTACACTTCTTGACATGCCCTGGGGACATTACACTTCTTGACATGCCCTGGGGACATTACACTTCTTGACATGCCCTGGGGACATTACACTTCTTGACACGCCCTGGGAACGACACTTCTTGACATGCCTGGGGACATTACACCCTTGACATGCCTGGGGACAGTACAGCCTTGACACGCCCTGGGAACATTACACTTCTTGACACGCCCTAGGAACATTACACTTTGACATGCCCTGGGGACATTACACTTCTTGACATGCCCTTGGGACATTACACTTCTTGACACGCCCTGGGAACATTACACTTCTTGACATGCCCTGGGGACATTACACTTCTTGACATGCCCTGGGGACATTACACTTCTTGACATGCCCTGGGGACATTACCCTTCTTGACACGACCTGGGAACATTACACTTCTTGACATGCCCTGGGGACATTACACTTCTTGACATGCCCTGGGGACATTACACTTCTTGACACGACCTGGGAACATTACACTTCTTGACATGCCCTTGGGACATTACAATTCTTGACACGCCCTTGGGACAATACACTTCTGGACATAGAGAGGGGCCTTCTTTATAGTATATCTGTACTCTGAAAGTTCAAGTATTTTTTCACACGTATATAACAAAAGTCTAATGTGTTTTTTTTATATACGTATTAATGTTTTTATATATTGAGTCTAGATATAAAAAAAGTTCCAATTAATTTTATCGTTAAATAAGTTAATAGTTTAAGCCAGTTTTTTGATTGATTAATTCCTGGAAAGTGTGAAAGGAGGAAACATTAATCCTGACTATATTTTTTATTGTCTGGATCATAAGTGTTTACTGAATGTCTCCTTGGTTTTATTTTCCAGTAATATGCAATACAACAATGGCGCCTTTAATAACCAACAACTGTAAAAATATATATATATTTGGTTAAATTATATAAATCAAATAAACTAGCGATAATAATTAGAGACACCCGATACTGTTCATTATATATATTTTACAGTTGTCAGTATCTCATATATATTTCTTTCCTTTGATCAATTGAAGTGATATTGTTTTATATTGTATCAGCCAAGGAAACACGTTTTAAATATTTTTGACAATAAGCACGTTAGATATATCAAGGTGATTATGTAGTTAGCTTTGTTAAAGCTCTTTGATGTACAATATTTATGTTTAAAAATAAATGCCTTTAACTACCAGGTTTATTAAGCAACGTTTACTGAGTATTAGTTTCGACACCAGACAAAATATTTAATGCACCAAATAAATGATTTTATATGTGTGGTCAATATCTCACTTTGTCACCTCCAGACTTCTCTTTATTTTCTGGAGAATTAATCACCAAAAATCATCTTGGAAAAAAAAACATCTCTCCAAATTTATAAAACTAAAACTGAATAACTATTGAATACTTGTTCGTTCATGATGCTCAATACACCACAGTAACCTTCTGTACATTCAATAGCATGAAGCACTATTACTCTCCTTCCACACACTAAGATAAGGCTACCTGATTCATCTCCCCCCTTCCCCCTTAATACACTGTAAACAAATGCCTCTATAGTTGGTGACTCCTAATTCTCTTGATACATTTATATACACACAGTTTGAATACCGTATTAAGCAGTTAATGCCCAACGCTAATGTGTCTCGAGTATAATTAAGTAATTAGCAGCGCGTGCACGGACCAGGAGCAATTACCTTAATGAGTGTGTGTGTGTGTGTGTGTGTGTGTGTGTTTGTCCTTCCCTTTACAAGAATATGCATACCTTACAATTTTTTGTCCCAGTACATGTTATTACACGTGATATGGGATATTTTCCTATATACTAACTGTCTTTCCTAGTTTAATAGTAAGATTAAAATTTCATGGCTGTAAAAAAAATATTACAGAAACGTTGCAAATTGTTCCTTGGCCATTAATATTGCAGGGGCCGGAAGAATTAGTACGACGGTTTGTTTCTTAGCAACCTAATGTGCCTTATTGTAGGTTTGTGATGTCCTCGTTGGTGTTCCTCTTTACTTTCAAGTGTAGAGATATTTAGATAAATAATTTGTCTGAACGATGAGGCTGCTGTTTGTTGTGTTATTTTGTCTTGATCTCAGAGTACAGGTCCAGCCATATTTCTATGTTTCCTTTCTTGTCTGTTGTAGCTCGACCTAAACTTCATCATTATCTGGATTAAGATTAGTAGCTTAAACTTTATCGTCTGACCTGAACCTGAAGTGTTTTACTTGATAATTGTCGAGATTATATCTCAACAGGGAGAATTCATTTCACAGGACATGTTGTCATCGTCAGCCAAAGAGATTCCATTTTGTGATTCACCCACTAGCCACCTGAAGAGTTCAGGTGTGATCGAATATGGCGGGTGCAATATTGTGGTGAGGCAATATTCCTGCGAGGTAAACAAAACACATCTGTGGCGGCTCACTTCAGTTGGAGGCTGCACAGACACGTCCTAATGTGCAATAAGTCCGTGTCGTTAGTGATACTAAACTGGGGCGTGAAATCTTCATGTTAGTGCTAGGCTGCTGCACACTTGATCTCCCTTGAAGTCAATGAAGGATGATGGGTTTGAGGTCGCCTTCGGGAATATCATGTTGCAACAGTCTAGCATATGTTGTGTGTTTGTACATGTGTATATGATTGTGTGCCTGTGTACGAGCCACATATCGCGTGGGTGCGCGGTCATGTACATGCGCTCCAGTTCTCACGCTTGGTAACCTGTGCAAATTTAACACGAATATAGCCAAAATAGGTGCAGTATACATGTGAAATTGATAAGCCCCAGTGACAGGTAGCGCAACGCACTGAACGCTGATCAAACATGCAACAGAAATATTGTCGCCGGGAGTATATCAACAAACACAATTCTGGCTTTGGCAAGGGAAATATTTCTCATCCACTTTAGCGATATATATTTCTCTGTTACTCTCTTTTAGACGACTCCTTCCCGATTAAAAACAGTTCTATTGTTCTTGATCTGATTATGCAAAATTAAAATCGAGTATTAATCTCAACTAGCACAAGGCCACGAACATCTAGCCAACCCCTCCCAGTAATGTCAACAAACTCTGTCCTAAAATAGAAGTGATATTATAAGGGTCTCCAACGCAGAGCTTTCTAGGGACTGTGCATTTATTTATCTTCATTTCTAAAACGGATTTAACTAATAATATAACATGGTTTTCATATTAATTAGAGATCAGTTATAATTAATAATAATAATAATAATAATAATAATAATAATAATAATAATAATAATAATAATATAATAACAGTAATAATAATAATAATAATAATAATAATAATAATAATAATAATAATAATAATAATAATAATAATAATAATAATAAATAGTAATAATAACAGTAATAACAATAATAATTCCCCCAAAAGAAACACACACATATAACGCGTGCCTAAAAGGTTCCTGGGATCAGTAAACCTAAATTAAAACGTCAGAAACATATGTTCTTTCATGTATACGAATGAATTGTGTTTGTTTTTGTATATTTGTGTTTGTTTGTTTGTCTGCAACGCGTAGCTTCTGAAATGTGAATGTTTTCGTTTGTGGAATGTGCTCTTGTAACTGTCAGTGTGTGTGTGTGTGTGTGTGTGTGAATCATAGTGTAAAAGAATGCGTTCCCATGTGCGTGTTAATACGCACTGTACAAGTATCCGTGCGTGTGTTTCCGCCTCAGTCTGTATGCAAATAAACTGTAGTAACGCATGATGATATGTTGAGCATAAACGCAAATGCGCAATTCTGACAGAGTGTTCATAATAACGACTATCCATCACACACACACACACACACACCGCAGTAAAGACGCACACGAGTGATACAGAGACGCCCACAGGAGTTTTTTCTTGGCATATACTTACCCAGGTAAAAAGGTTAGGTAATTACGGTGGTGAACTACGAGGAAAAACAAAAGCGCATCGCAAAGACGTCAAGAGGACCCGGGAAGGTGACTTTGATTCTCCTTGGTGATTCCAGAGATGTAAGTTACCTGCTATTTAGAATCAGGTAACGTTATTTTCATCACCTAGAGCTTTTCGTTTACACACAAGACAGATATATCGGGAGGAAGAGTGATTCCCAATTACCCTTATGTTTAGCTACATAGAACACATTTCAAATGGACGTGATTAAGGCCATTCTGTACATTAATTAACCCCTTGACTACAGTGATTTTCCTCCTAATTACTGTAAATTAGTTCTGTGAGTAATGATCTTTACCACTACAATTCAATACTAACCCCTCCGAGTATCATGAATTAGCACCAGTAAGTATGATTTCTTAACACCTTCAGTATGATGCCTGCCCCTGGAGTCTAGTAAATCAGTCCAGTAAGTATAAAACATCTTAATGCCTTAAATACTATATCTAAACCCTTTGAATACAGTGCCAAGTCCTTCCTTGAGTACGATAATATTTCCCTCAGTACGATGTCATTGTAAAGTCAACGACGCTCAAGAAAGTAAGATATTGCATCACTTAGGGGGGTTCAATCATCATAATCAAAGGGTTTAATCATCGTACTCGGGATGTTAAACCTGAAATTAACATACAAAGAATAAAACCCGATGGAGTACAAATTGTAATCAAGTTTCCAAGGAACGAGATAAGTGGGCAACTGTCAAGAGATTATCTAAGTTAGCGAAGCACAGCGAGGAAAACCTTTACTAAGATTATCTAATGTAAATGCTAAGGATTAAAGTCTCAAAGACATGTGTTCATGTGTTGTAACTCGCTGGAAATTTAGTTAAGATAATTTTTTTTCCAAAGCAGGGCGCATGGAAGAGAGGTGTGAAAGGTGATTTAAGATCCTGGGTTTGGAATTGTGTGTGATTAAGTTAGAAATTAGAACAGGTAAGGTTAGGACAGCACGTTGTCTGAAGAAAAAAAAAGTGAACAGGATCACGAAAATGTCTATCAATCTACACGAGCCAATCAGACCTAACCTTATTCATCCATAAGGTTAGGTTAGGTTATGTTAAGTGTAGGTTAGGTTAAGTTAGGTTAGGTTAGGTTAAGTGTAGGTTATGTTAGGTTGGCCTGTTTTCAAGTTATTTTACAACATTATCAACATGCAAAATAACATGTGTGAACATATGTTTATTCTCATGGGATGACAAGGTAATATACAGTATATGTCTGTGAGTGTACTGTATGAGTGTCTGTGAGTGCCAGAGAATGGCTGGGAGTACGTCTTTAATAATATGTAAGCCTACAGCTAGGTGGGGGTTACTGCGACATACACACCTGCATAATTGTACGTGGTTCACGACCTTGTTTTTTTGTAGGTTCTTGTTATCTATATTATGTACACCTGTGAGTGGGGTCGCGTGATTCTGTTCCTTCTGGGGGTGGGGGGGGGGGAAACTTCCTTAGCTATAACCCCCTGAGTATACCGCAACCTTAGTCACTGCACTATAATCGTCATGGAGTATATTTAGCACGAAACACTCATACCTCAGATATGCCGGTAGGACACACACACACACACACACACACACACACATACACACACATTCATACCTGTATTAATCCATCTCTCCATATATATATCTGTCTATTTACCTATGCATTAACAAACAAAGCCCCACTAAGCTTCCTGTTCCCTAACACAATTAACAAATCACTATATAAATATTTTCCCAAAGTTACGGAGAGAGAATTTTTCTAACAGGGAAATTCCAATTAAAAACATTGAATATTGAAAACAGGAGATTCCATATATTGAAGTATTGCAAGGAATTTTTTTTTTTACACATTTATACGGAACTAAATAATTAATCATTAAGCTGCACACGAGAAATATTGTACTGGTGATGGTAAACAGTGGGAGTAATAATGATTCTTTCATGACTTAATAACACACGACTGGGCGCAATAAAACACAGGCCTCCGGGTACTATTGGCCGACCGCTTTGATGTGGCCGCCTGTGTGGGAGGTTTGGGGATTTTGGGGTGGTCAAGGTATGTGGATATGGGGTTGTGGGGTGGTTTAAGGGTGTGGGTGTGTGGAGGAGATGATTAAAGTATGGAGGTTTAGTGCTGAAGGATAGTAAGACTGTGGGAGTGGGGGTAAGTATAAGAGTATATTATAGATAGACAAAGAATTACTTATTAATATTGAAAATTGGGTCAAATTTATAGAATAGATTGAAGAGTATCAACCAGGGATCCTTGAGAGGGAGTTGATCCACGGGGAGTAGCTCCATGGGAGAGAGAGGGAGTTAATCCATGAGGGAGAGAAAGGGAGTTGATCCAGGAGGGAGAGAGAGGGAGTTAATTCATGAGGGAGGGTGGAAGAAGATGTAGATTTATCAAAAGAAGAAAAAAAAATTACGAACGCATAACGGAAGGTCAAACTTAATGGAGAAAGTCTTTAGCAATTGACGGAAAGAACTCAAAGAATATTATCACCGGTAGTGTCTTAAGAGTCATGAGAAAACTTGAGACGAAGTTCATAGGAGGAAGAAGTTCAGAGTTTAGACGTTCTAGAAGACATGAGGGTGGTGTGGGAGAAACAGTAAGGTTCATGGAGTTTGGTCAGGGTTCATAAGATTCATGTATGGTGGTTCAGGATTCACAGGGAAGAAAAAGTGAAACCGAGTGAAACCCTGAGTTGAAAAGTGATGAGGTAAATACAGACAAACACAAAGACGTAGAGATAGGAGAAACATCCCCGCCTAGCTTAGATACAAACAGACATACAGACAAAATGGGAGAATCTATGCAAATAACAGCTAGATAAATGAGGGAGATGAAGAGAACGGATGAAAAGAAAATGCAACTGAATATGACGAAAGGGAATTTAGGTGAGAATATTAATTTATGTTGATCTTATGTGGGAAGAGAGGAGGATGAGGAGGAAGGATAAGAATACGAGAAGGAGATGGAAGAGATGAAGAAGGGTGGACGAAAAAATGTGGAAGGGGAAAGAGAATAATGAAGATGAGTAATAGAAAGTTAAAGAGAAGGAGGAAAAGGGAAAGAGGAGAAGGGTGAATATGAGGATTAAGAAGAGAATGAGAAGGGAAAATGAGATGAAACAGAAGAGGGTAAGAAGTATGATAAGAGAAGAGTGTGAAGAGATGTCAGTGGTGTACCTGGGAGTGTCAGGTGTGCACTAGTGAGTGTCAGAGGAGTTCCTGGGAGTGTCAGCGGTGTAACTGGGAGTGTCAGATGTGTACATGGGAGTGTCAGAGGTGTACCTGGGGGTGTCAGAGGTGTACCTGGGAGTGTCAGGTGTGCACTAGTGAGTGTCAGAGGAGTTCCTGGGAGTGTCTAAGGTGTACCTGGGAGTGTCTGAGGTGTACCTGGGAGTGTCAGATGTGTACATGGGAGTGTCAGAGGTGTACCTGGGGGTGTCAGAGGTGTACCTGGTAGTGTCAGGTGTGTACCAGGGAGTGTCTGAGGTGTACCTGGGAGTGTCTGAGGTGTACCTGGGAGTGTCTGAGGAGTACCTGGGAGTGTCAGTGGTGTACCTGGGAGTGTCAGGTGTGTACTAGTGAGTGTCAGAGGAGTTCCTGGGAGTGTCAGCGGTGTAACTGGGAGTGTCAGATGTGTACATGGGAGTGTCAGAGTGAACCAGGGAGTGTCAGAGGTGTACCTGGGAGTGTCAGAGGTGTACAGTGTCCACCTGGGTGTCTGAGGTGTACCTGAGTGTCTACCTGGGAGTGTCTGAGGTGTACCTGGGAGTGTCAGGGTTGTACCTGGGAGTGTCAGAGGTGTACCTGAGTGTCTGAGGTGTACCTGTCAGTGTCTGAGGTGTACCTGGCAGTGTCAGTGGTGTACCTGGGAGTGTCGGTGTACCTGGGAGTGTCAGCGGTGTACCTGGGAGCGTCAGAGGGGTACCTGGGAGTGTCAGAGGTGTACCTGGGAGTGTCAGAGGTGTACCTGGGAGCATCAGAGGAGTACCTGGGAGCTTCAGAGGAGTACCTCGGAGTGTCAGAGGTGTACCTGGTAGTGTCATTGGTGTACCTGGGAGTGTCAGAGGTGTACCTGGAAGTGTCAGAGGTGTACCTCGAAGTGTCAGAGGTGTACCTGGGAGTGTCTGAGGTGTACCTGGGAGTGTCAGAGGTGCACCTGGGAGTGTCAGGGGGTGTACCTGAGAGTGTGTTGGTACACAGGAGTGTCAGAGGTGTACCTGGGAGTGTCAGAGAGTGTACCTGCCAGTGTCAGAGGTGTACCTGGGGTTCAGGGGTGTAACTGGGAGTGTCGGAGGTGTAACTGGGAGTGTCAAGGTGTACCTGGGAGTGTCAGGAATTGTACCTAGGAGTGTCAGTGGTGTACCTGGGAGTGTCAGGTGTGTGTGCAGGGAGTGTCAGAGTTGTACCTGGGGTGTCAGAGGAGGTGTGTACCTGGGAGTGCCAGAGGTGTACCTGAGGTGTCAGTGGTGTACCTGGGAGTGTCAGGTGTGTGTACCTGGGAGTGTCAGTGGTGTACCCGGGAGTGTCAGTGGTGTACCTGGGAGTGTCAGGTGTGTACCTGGTAGTGTCAGTGGTGTACCTGGGAGTGTCAGGTGTGTACTAGTGAGTGTCAGAGGAGTTCCTGGGAGTGTCAGCGGTGTAACTGGGAGTGTTAGATGTGTACATGGGTGTGTCAGAGGTGTACATGGGGGTGTCAGAGGTGTACCTGGGAGTGTCAGTAGTGTATCTGGGAGTGTCAGTGGTGTACCTGGGAGTGTCTGAGGTGTACCTGGGAGTGTCTGAGGTGTACCTGGGAGTGTCTGAGATAAACCTGGGAGTGTCAGTGGTGTACCTGGGAGTGTCAGGTGTGTACTAGTGAGTGTCATAGGAGTTCCTGGGAGGTGTCAGCGGTGTACCTGGGAGTGTCAGGATGTGTACCATGGGAGTGTCAGAGGTGTACCTGGGAGGTGTACCTGGAGTGTCAGAGGTGCACCTGGGAGTGTCTGAGGTGTACCTGGGAGTGTCTGAGGTGTACCTGGGAGTGTCAGAGGTGTACCTGGGAGTGTCAGCGGTGTACCTGGGAGTGTCTGAGGTGTACCTGGGAGTGTCTGAGGTGTACCTGTCAGTGTCTGAGGTTTACCTGGCAGTGTCAGCGGTGTACCTGGGAGCGCCAGAGGGGTACCTGGGAGTGTCAGGGGTGTACCTGGGAATGTCTGAGGTGTACCTGGGAGCGTCAGAGGAGTACCTGGGAGCTTCAGAGGAGTACCTCGGAGTGTCAGAGGAGTACCTGGTAGTGTCATTGGTGTACCTGGAGTGTCAGAGGTGTACCTGGAAGTGTCAGAGGTGTACCTCGAAGTGTCAGAGGTGTACCTGGGAGTGTCTGAGGTGTACCAGGGAGTGTCAGAGATGTACCTGGGAGTGTCAGGGGTGTACCTGGGAGTGTCAGTGGTGTACCTGGGAGTGTCTGAGGTGTACCTGAAAGTGTCAGAAATGTACCTGGGAGTGTCTGAGGTGTACCTGGGAGTGTCAGAGGTGTACCTGGGAGTGTTAGGGGTGTACCTGGGAGTGTCAGCGGTGTACCTGGGAGTGTCAGAGGTGTACCTGGGAGTATCGGAGGTGTACCTGGGTGTGTCAGAGGTGTACCTGGGAGTGTCAGAGAAACAAAGAGAAGAAGAATGAGTTGAAGAAGGTAGAGAAGGGGGGGGAGGGAAGAATGAGAGAAAAGGAAGTGAAGAGGGGAGGAGGAAGTGAATAAGAGAAAAAGGGGAAAAGGAGATGGGAGGAGGAAGAGATTAAGAGAGAAAAAAGGAGTGGAGAGAGGAGGAGGAGGAAGAAGAAGAAGAGAAGGAGGAGGAGGAGAAGGAGAAAGGCGCACACACACACACACACACACACACACACACACACACACTCCTGTGGTCGAAGATAAGATAAGGTTTTATGAGCGACGCTTAAGAGGCTTTTGGTAAGGAAGAAAGTGGGCGGGCAGTCATGAGAGGACAAATAGAGAGAGAGAGAGAGAGAGAGAGAGAGAGAGAGAGAGAGAGAGAGAGAGAGAGAGAGAGAGAGAGAGTAGGAAATAAGAGGATTGCCCCAGGTAGGAGAATGAAAAGAGTCAAGACAGACAGGAAAAGACGGATAGGAAACTCTAATGATAAAAACACTGAGCTATCTATAATCACCGATTTATATGCATTCCCATGTACCTCTTTCTCAGGACTGCGGGAGACAGAATATAAATTAATGAAGAGAGAAAGATGAAATAATCTATAAAAAAATGAAGAAAACGAAAGAGATTAGTTAAAGTCAGGATGTCAAGGAATTCAAGTGGAAACAAAATATTGCAATAATAAACTTAATAAAAAAAACGAAATGGTAAAAAGAAACTGATTTTTTTCCATGAGATAAAATAACAAGAGAAATATGATACAGAATAACATTAGATACAAGTTAAATTAATATATAAATTTTAAGAAATACAACACCAGTAAATAAAAGGTTAAAGGGAGGAAAAGTCAATTTAACGAAGACATAAATGAGGAAATGAACGATAAGAGAGAAACACAATGATAAAATACTCGTGAAATACATAACGATGACGCGAGTGTAGAGAGTTGTTGGCGGATATCGATTAGTTAAGAAGAAAAAAAGAAAGAATCCCTCCCTCCTTTCTTTCTTTCTTTCTTTCTTTCTTTCTTTCTTTAATTCTCTTTACGTACGTGTGTCTCTTTCTCTCACTCTCTATCTCTATCACGCTTTTCGTATAGGACAGTTAAACATACAGACATAAAAAAAAAATATTAAAAATTGGTACAGATATAGAAAAGTGAGAAGGGAGAGACAGTGAGTGAGACACAGAGAGATGGAGGAACTGACAACATCTTGGAGATCATCAGAGACATCCATTGTGACTCTATCCCTTCATCGTGTCTTTAAAGTTTCCATTGTTTGTTCCACACATGAGTACACTCAGAGGGTAGTCTATACTGAGTGAGGCCAAGATGTTCCACTCCACTTGGCACAAAAGTCCTCTGCTTATATAGCTGTTGGCAGGACGTCGAAAACAAAAACAAATGGGATGGTCCTTGTGTGTGTGTTTGTGTTCATAAAGGTGTGCGTATGTGAATCTCTATATGGATATTATGTGTACGTTTGTTTGTGTTTTTATGTTTATGCAGAAATGTTTGTATTTGTTCGTACATAATCAACCATTAAGGATGAAGACACTTACTGGACAGACCAACTCGTCAAATTCAGGACAAAATTTTAAGACGTGAGCGGAAGACTATAACTAATTTACATAACAAGGAGAAGGTGTCAGTAAGCCGCTAAATTTAATGTTACCAGAACAATTAGTCTTATAAAATTACTAAGACAAAATTGGACAACGATAAAAATAAGCCACACGTTATTGCAGGTCTTTGAGGCTCATACATAAGTCTCAGCTTCGGTAATATACAATGCCAAGTAAAGCATGATAAAACGGCAGGTTTAAAATATGATCTACTTTCTCATTCCTGTGTATCTTGTTTTTAACTCTTTCATTACATATTTATTTTTTTTAGTAAGAAAATTGCGATGGCTAACTTACGCCCTGAATATATAAATAAGCTATATATTAGGAATTTTGATGAGGCCAGTTATTTTTTCATCAAAGTTATAAAAAGTTTAAACCTCTGTAATGTGTTATAGCGAGGGACTGCATCGTATAATTCTGATTTTGCGTTTAATTCCAAGGTAACGTTTACATAATAAGACAAACTATAATCCAAGCAATTAAATAATAACAACACTATCAAACTAATTAACCTATAACCTAACCTAACCTAGCCTAACCTAACCTAACTAATTTAGATAAAGTTTGGCTATACTGGTTTAAGTAAAAATATCTTGAATGACGTAAATCCACTTTCACCTTGTATGCTTTAACGCCCATGGAATTATACGAGTAAGAAAAAACAATTTTATTCACATTTCGCAAGAGACTCGGCTGCATTTTAAACTTGAATCAAGCGATTATCCCAAAAACGTGTGATATATCCAATGTAATAAATCCCGAGCGACTTTATAATCCATGGCGAAAGATAACAGGGGAAGGGGGGAGGGGAGAGAAGAAGGAGGAGGAGTACGAGGAGGAGGAGGAGGAGGAGGAGGACGAGGAGAAGGAGGAGGAAATGAAGGAGGAGAAGGAGGAGGAGGAGGAAATGAAGGTGGATGAGGAGGAGGAGGGAAAGAAGAAGAAGGAGGAGGAAGAGATTTTCATTGGTAGGCATGAAAGTTTTCTTGAGCACAGCGGTCACTTCCACTGGTCGAGGTGGTGGTCGTTTAAGCAGAGTATTGGCTGGTTTTGGGTGACTTTACAGGGACAGCAACCACTAGATATTGGTCGCCAGTGATGAAGGTTCTAAGATATTATCCAGAAAAAAAAGTAAGGCTATGTTTAGAGTTATACCAAAGTGCATTGCATTCTTAATTGTCCCTTATAACGTGAGAGACATTGTATCATTGTATCCGACTTAATTTTTAATATTTGATGTCTAGTGTATCAACTACTCTAGATAACATGATACCTACAGTAAGTTGTTGAATTCCTGTAATAAGTTATAGAGGAGAAAGAGAGAGCATTTTAGTCTAATCTATACATGGCAGAGTAAACTTCAACACACCACACGTTTGAGGTCAGTATCTAGACTCCTGACTCATGGAGATTTACAACCAGTCGAGAAGAGTCAGTCTTTATAGCTCGAAACATGTAGCCGAGATTCGTGTTGTTGTTTTAGTTAAGGTGATTCAACCTTTTGGGGTTACTAAGGAGTCATAGTACGGGTTATAAATTGACATGTATGTGTGTGTGTGTGTGTGTGTGTGTGTGTGTAATAATAATAATAATAATAATAATAATTAACGGTTTATTGAAAGAGCTTGGCAGCCAGAAGGCTGAAAATATACAGTTACATATTTGGGGAATGGGTTTCGAATTACAAATAATATACAAGTAACATAAGTGATACAAATAAGATATATAATAACTAGATGGGGAAAAGCTCAAACTACAGTTCATTTCAACATAGTGACAGTGCAAGGAGTAGTGTTTACTGGGAGTGAATACACTGGTTTATTACAAGTTATTGATAATATTTACAATGGTTGGGACTGGGCTGTTCTTATAGCGATCAGTTCGTGCACGTATGGGCTGGATGCGGTTGTGGTGTCGAACAGCAATTCTCGGGCAGGGATCTCAGGTGGTAGTAGGAGCCGGTGTCGGGATGGTGTAGAAGCTTCTTACCAAATTTGCAGATGAGGTCGTGGTGATGGTCAGTGAGAGTCGAAAGGGTCAGTGTGTTGAGCGCTTCTTGATATGTGGAGTAGGAAGGGGAGAGAATAATCTTGCATGCCCTCTTTTGCACTTTTTCTAGGTGTTTACGTTGTGTGGCATTTAGGGAGGAAGACCAGGTGGGGGAGGCATAGGTGAGCTTGGGAAGTATGAATGTTGTGTAAACACTGAGGAGCTCGTGTGCAGGAACTCCGAGGGACTTGAGTCGGCGGAGGAGGAGACGGAAACTGGAGGATTTGACAACTTCACTGACGTGTGGTTTCCAATTTAGTTTGTTGTCTATGGTGACGCCGAGAAGCTTCGTGGAATCTACAACCTGGAGTGTGTTCGGACCTAGAGTAATGGAAGGAGGTGGGACAATGTCGGGGGAGAGGTTGATGTGCATAACCATGGTCTTGGTATGGTTGATGGTGACATGGTTGTTGGTGGCCCAGTTTTGGAGATTGTTCAATAAATCCTGAAGGGCGGTATAGTTGGGAGCAGAATTGTTGACGCTGATCCCAATGGTGGAGTCGTCGACATATTTCCAGCGAGCAGGGGTTTCTCTTAGGGCATCATTGATGAGCATAAGGAAGCAGAGTGGTCCCATCTTGGTGCCTTGGGGGACGCCACAGGTGAGTGACTGAAAGGTGGAGACAGCCCCTCGGAAGCGTACAGCTTGGCGTCGGTCACTGAGGAAGTCTGTAAGCCATGGTATAAGACTTCTCCGAAGCCCGAGGTCAATAGCTTTGTTGATGATTATATTGTGGTCGACTAGGTCGAATGCTTTAGTGAAATCAATGAAGGCGACAGCTACAGACGTTTTTCGTTTCTCGAGATGGCGGTATATGTAATCGAGAAAGCTGACAAGACAGTGAGTGGTGGAGGAAGTTTTCATGTTGCCAAATTGCTGAGGGTCTACGACTCCTGCAATATCAGCATAAGCCCAGTCGAACACAAAACTTTCACAGATTAGGCTGGGTATTGGGGTAATTGCAATAGGTCGTAGCTGATTTAAGGATTGTGGGCTGGTTGACTTGGGCACTGGTGATACATAAGAGGTCTTCCAGTCAGCTGGGCATCTGGCTTGACTGAGAGAAGCAATGATGATGGAGCATAGGGGTTTAGCAAGCTCCGGGGAGAACTCCTTGAAGAGTTTCATTGGTAAGTCAATGGGGGGTGGTAGAGTGTTTTAATTTTAGTTTGTCCAGGCGTTTTGCTACTTCAAATTCTTCTACTAAGTCAGTGGGAAGGGGGACTGGTAGGTAAGCAGGGAGAGTGGTTGTGTCAAGCCGGGGGAGCATCTGGCATATAGTAGCGAAATGGTTATTTGTTTGCTCAGCTGCGTCAACATTAGTGAGATGGCTAAGGAAGGGGAGGGGGTGTGTCTTATTGTTTAGTCCACAGAGTTCTTTAAGTTTACCGTACCATTGACTGATGTTGGTCTGCTTCAGGTGTTGTAATTTGGTTGGTTAGTGGGACTTCTTTGCAGTGCGTATTTCGCAGATGACTCGGTTGCGAAGGGACCTGTAGCGGATGTGGTCATTGAGATGAAAGACTCTGTCTCTCTGTTGCATAAGTCTTTTGATCCGAGGTGTGATCCAGGGCAAGTCAGCTGGGTGAGATCTGACGGACTTCTCGAGGAAGAAGTGGTGGTGAGTTTCCGTGGTGGTGTTGGTATAATTTATCCATTTGGTTTCCACGTCATCCACGCTAAGTACTTCAGTCCAGGGATGGTGAACTATCCACTGCCCGAAGAGGCGCACTGCAGAGTCAGTAATCGGCTTGTAGGTCTTGATGTAGGGTCTCTGTACTTGAGTGGGAGTGGCAGCTGGGGACCAGAGCACTGATAAGTGTGTGCTACACCCGATAGGAGGCATTGGTTGAGGTGGTTGGTACTGGTCCGCTAAGTCAGTTAAGATAAGGTCAAGGGTATTTTGACCGTGTGTGGGGAAGGTCACAACTTGTGATAGTGATAGCTGGTCCTGAATATCAGTGGTGTCAATTTCATTAAAATCCCCACATAATACTAACTTGGCACATGGGTACCTAACTCTGAGGTGGTCTGAGGTGGTGATGAGATGATTGATAAGAGTGTCTCTGGTGGGTGAGCGAGGCGGATGGTATGCCACACAGATTATGATGGAAGCAGTGTTGCGCGGGTGGGCCCGTAGCACGACACGTACCCATAACGCTTCCACATCTGCTGGGACTTGAACATCCAGGCGTGACGGGCGTAGGTCATCTTGACAGAAGAGGGCAACGCCCCCTCAGCGCCTAGGTGAACGAAGGTGATGAAGAGTTGATATCCCTCAATATGACACGTTTCAGGCACA
>NW_024755488.1:0-10639 GCF_018991925.1 Homarus americanus
TGTCTGAGGTGCACCTAGCAGTGTCTGAGGTGTACCTGGCGTCTGAGGTGTACCTGGGAGTGTCAGAGGTACCTAGTATCATTGGTGTACCTGGGAGGTCAGAGGTGTGTATCAGCATCAGGAGGTGAACCAGGAGTGTCTGAGGTGTACCTGGGAGCACGGAGGTGTACCTGGGAGTACGGGAGGTACCTGGGAGTGTCAGGAGGTGCACCTGATAGTATCATTGGTGTACCTGGGAGTGTCAGGAGGTGTATCTGGAAGGCAGAGGTGTACCTGGGAGTATGTGAGGTGTACCTGGGAGTGTCAAAGGTGTACCTGGTGTGTGAGAAGTGTACCTGGGAGTATCAGAGGTACCTGGGAGTGTCGGAGGTGTACCTGGGAGAGTCAGAGGTGTTCCTGGGAGTGTCAGAGCACTTGGGAGTGTCACAGGTGCACCTGGGAGTGTCTGAGGTGTTACTGGGAGTGTCTGAGCTTTACCTGGGAGTGTCTGAGGAGTACCTGGCAGTGTCTGAGGTGTACCTGGCAGTGTCAGAGGTGTACCTGCGAGTGCCGGGCGGTGTACCTGGGAGCATCATAGGTGCCCTGAAGTGTCAGGGGTGTACCTGGAAGTGTCGGAGGTGACCTGAGTGTGCATGTGGTGTAACTGGGAGGTCAGAGGTGTAATGAGGAGCAAGAGGTGTACCTGGGAGTGTCACAGAACCAGGGAGGCCAGGGGTACCTGAAAGTGTCAGAGGTGTTCCTTAGAGTGTCAGAGGTGTACCTGGGAGGCCAGAGGTGTACCTGGGAGGTCAGAGGTGTACCTGAAGAGTCAGAGGTGTACCTGGTAGTGTCATTGGTGTACCTGGGAGTGTCAGGGTGTACCTGGAAGTGTCAGAGGTGTACCTGGGAGTGCCTGAGGTGTACCTGGGAGTGTCTGAGGAGCACCTGGGAGCGTTAAGAGTACCTGGGTGTCAGAGGGTACCTGGGAGGCCAGAGGTGTACCTGGGAGGTTCTAGTGTACCTGGGAGTGTCTGGAGGTCTACCTGAAGTGTCTGAGGTACATGGAATGTCAGAGGTATCTTGCAGTGTCACGGAGCACCTGGGAGTAAACAGGTGTCTGGGAGTGTCACAGGTGTACGTGGTAGTGTCAGTGGTGTACCTGGGAGTGTCAGAGTTGTCCTAGAGTGTGATTGGTGTACCTGGGAGTGTCAGAGGTGTATCTGAAGTCAGAGGTGTACGTGGAAGTGTCAGGGGTGTACCAAGAAGTTAGAGGTGTACCTGGGAGTGCCTGAGGTACCTGGGATTGTCGAGAGGTGTACCTGGGAGTGTCAGGGTGTAACTGGGAGTGTCAGGTGTGTACCGGAGTGTCACAGGTGATCTGCAAGTGTCAGTGGTGTACCTGGGAGCATCAGAGGTACCTGGGAGTGTCAGAGGTGCACCTGGTAGTATTATTGGTGTACCTGGAGTGCCAGAGGTGTATTTGGAATTGTCAGAGGTGTACCTGGGAGCATCAGAGGTGCCTGGGAGCATCGGAGGTGTACCTGGGAGTGTCAGAGGTACCTGGGAGTGTCAAGGTGTACCAGGGAGTGTCAGAGGTGAACCAGGGAATGCCAGTGAATACCTGGGAGTGTCAGAGGTGTACCTGGGAGTGTCAGGAGGTGTACCTGAGCATGTCAGAGGTCACCTGGGAGTGTCAGAGGTGTACCTGGGAGTCAGAGGTGTTCCTGGGAGTGTCAGAGGTGTACCTGGGAGTGTCGGAGATGTACCAGGGAATGTCACAGGTGTACCAGGGAGTGTCACAGGTGTACCTGGCAGTGTCAGAGGTGTACCTGGGAGTGACAGAGGTGTACCTGCGAGTGTCGGAGGTGTACCTGGGAGTGTCAGAGGTGTACCAGGGAATGTCAGTGGAGTACCTAGGAGTGTCAGAGGTGTACCTGGGAGTATCAAAGGTGTACCTGGGAGTGTCAGAGGTGTACCTGGAAGTGTGAGAAGTGTACCTGGGAGTGTGAGAAGTGTTCCTGGGAGTGTCGGATGTGTACCTGGGAGTGTTGGAGGTGTACCTGGGAGTGTCAGAGGTGTACCTGGCAGTGTCAGCGGTGTACCTGGCAGTGTCAGAGGTGTACCTGGCAGTGTCAGAGGTGTACCTGGCAGTGTCAGAGGTGTGCCTGGGAGTGTCAGAGGTGCACTTGGGAGTGTCACAGGTGCACCTGGGAGTGTCTGAGGTGTACCTGGGAGTGTCTGACCTGTACCTGGGAGTGTCTGAGGTATAACAGGCAGTGTCTGAGGTATACCGGGCAGTGTCAGCGGTGTACCTGGGAGTGTCAGCGGTGTACCTGGAAGTGTCAGAGGTGTACCTGGGAGTGTCAGAGGAGTACCTGGGAGCGTCAAAGGAGTACCTGGGAGTGTCAGAGGTGTACCTGGTAGTTGGGGTGGTGTACCTTGGAGTGTCAGAGTTTTACTTGGGGAGGTGATTGGTGCACAAGGGAGCAAGCCGAGGTATCTGAAGTGCTGGGGTGGTGTACCTGGGAGTATCAGGGGTGTACCTGGAGTGTCATAGGTGTATCTGGCAGTGTCAGCGGTGTAACTGGGAGTGTCAGCGGTGTACCTGGGAGTGTCAAAGGTGTGCCTGGGAGTGTCAGAGGTGTACCTGGGAGTGTCTGAAGTGTACCTGGGAGTGTCAGGGGAGAACCAGGGAGTGTAAGAGGTGTACCTGGGAGTGTCAGAGGTGTACCAGGAGCACAGAGGTGAACCAGGGATTGGTTGCAGATGAACCAGGGAGTGCCTGGCGGTAATGGGATTAGCGGGAGGTACCTGGGAGTAATGGGAGGTGTGGCCTGGGAGTGCCAGAGGTGTACCTGGTAGTATTTGGCTGGTGCACCTGGGAGGTCAGAGGTGTATCTGGAAGTGCCAGAGGTGTACCTGGGAGTATGAGAGGTGTACCTGGGAGGCCAAAGGTGTACCTGGGTGTGTGGAGAAGCAGCCTGGGAGTGTCACGGGTGTAACTGGGAGTGTCGGAGGTGTAACTGGGAGTATCAGAGGTGCACTTGGGAGTGTCACAGGTGTACCTGGGAGTGTCTGAGGTGTTACTGGGAGTATCTGAGCTTTACCTGGGAGTGTCTGAGGTGTACCTGGCAGTGTTTGAGGTGTACCTGGCAGTGTCAGCGGTGTACCTGGGAGTGTCAGCGGTGTACCTGGGAGTATCATTGGTGTACCTGGAAGTTTCAGGGGTGTACCTGGAAGTGTCAGATGTGTACCTGAGTGTGTCATTGGTGTACCTGGGAGTGTCAGAGGTGTAACAGGGAGTGTCAGAGGTGTACCTGGGAGTGGCATTGGTGTACCTGGGAGTGTCAGGGGTGTACCTGGAAGTGTCAGGGGTGTACCTGGAAGTCTCAGAGGTGTACCTGGGATTGTCAGAGGTGTACCTGGCAGTGTCAGAGGTGTTCCTGAGAGTGTCAGAGGTGTACCTGGGAGTGTCAGAGGTGTACCTGGGAGTGTCAGAGGTGTACCTGGAAGGGTCAGAAGTGTACCTGGAAGTGTCAGGGGTGTACGTGGAAGTGTCAGAGGTGTACCTGGGAGTGCCTGAGGTGTAACTAGGAGTGTCAGCGGTGTACCTGGGAATGTCAGATGTGTGCCTGGGAGTGTCAGAGGTGCACTTGGGAGTGTCACAGGTGCACCTGGGAGTTTCTGAGGTGTAACTGGGAGTGTCTGAGCTTTACCTGGGAGTGTCTGAAGTGTACCTGGCAGTGTCTGAGGTGTACCTGCCAGTGTCAGCGGTGTACCTGGGAGTGTCAGGGGTGTACCTGGGAGTGTCAGCGGTGTACCTGGGAGTGTCAGAGGTGTACCTGGGAGTGTCATTGGTGTACCTGGGAGTGTCAGAGGTGTATCTGGAAGTGTCAGGGGTATACCTGGAAGTGTCAGGGGTGTACCTGGAAGTGTCAGAGGTGTACCTGGGAGTGTCAGATGTGTAACTGGCAGTGTTAGAGGTGTTCCTGAGAGTGTCAGAGGTGTACCTGGGAGTGTCAGAGGTGTACCTGGGAGTGTCAAAGGTGTACCTGGTAGTATCATTGGTGTACCTGGGAGTGTCAGAGGTGTATATGGAAGTGTCAGAGGTGAACCAGGGAGTGTCTGAGGTGTACCCGGGAGTATCGGAGGTGTACCCGGGAGTGTCAGGTACCTGGAGGTCACTGGCCTGGAGTGTCAAGGTGGTCGGAAGTGTCAGGGGTACCTGGAAGTGTCAGGTACCTGGAAGTGTCAGAGGTGTACCTGGGAGTGCCTGAGGTGTACCTGGGAGTGTCTGAGGAGCACCTGGAGCGTCGAAGTGTCAGTGGTGTACCTGGAGTGTTGGTGTACCTGGGAGGTCATTGGTGTACCTGGAGCTCAGAGGTGTACCTGGAAGTGTCAGGTGGTACCTGGGATTGTCATTGGTGTGACCTGGGAGTGTCAGAGAGGTACCTGGAAGTGTCAGAGGTGTACCTGGAAGAGTCAGGGGGTAACCGGAAGTGTCAAGGGTGTACCTGGAAGTTTCAGAGAGGTGTACCTGGGAGTGCCTGAGGTGTACCTGGGATTGTCAGAGGTGTACCTGGGAGTGTCAGGGGTGTAACTGGGAGTGTCAGGGGTGTACCTGGAGGTCATAGGTGTATATGGTAGTGTCAGTGGTGTACCTGGGAGTGTCAGAGTTGTACTTGGGAGGTGATTGGTGTACCTGGGAGGTCAGAGGTGTATCTGTAAGTGTCAGAGGTACCTGGGAGCACAGGTGCATCCTGGGAGTCAGGGTACCTGGGAGGTCAGGATGTTCCTTGAGAATGTCAGATGTACCTGGGAGGTCAGAGGTACCTGGGAGAGTGAGAGGTGCAACATGGAAGTGTCAGAGGTACTGGGAGGCTACAGGTACCTGGGAGGCTCAGAGGTGTACCTGGGAGTGTCAGGTGGTACCTGGGAGGTCATTGGTGTACCGAGAGTCAGAGGCACCTGGAAGTGTCAGGGTGTACCTGGAAGTGTCAGGGGTACCTGGAAGTGTCAGAGGTGTACCTGGGAATGCCTGAGGTGCCTGGGAGGTCTGAGTGTACCTGGTAGTGTCTGAGCTGTACCTGGAGTGTCTGGAGGAACTGGTAGTGTCTGAGGTGCCTGGCAGTGTCTGAGGTGTACCTGGCAGTGTCTGAGGTGTACCTGGGAGAGCCAGAGGTGTACCTGGGAGTGTCAGAGGTTCCTGGGAGGTCGGAGGAGTTCCTGGGAGCGTCAAAGGAGTACCTGGGAGGTCAGAGGTGTACCTGGGAGGCAGAGGTGTACCTGGGAGTGTCTGAGGTGTTCCTGGGAGTGCCTGAGGCATACCTGGAAGTGTCTGAGGTGCACATGGAATGTCAGAGGTGTATCTTGCAGTGTTGGGTGTACTCTGGAGTGTCAGGTGTACCTGGGAGTGTCAGAGGCATACCTGGGCGATCAAAGGTGTACCTGGGAGGTCAGAGGTGTACCTGGGAGTGTCAGAGGTGTACCTGGAGTGCAGAGGTGTACCTGGTAGTGTCAGTGGTGTACCTGGGAGGTCAGAGGTACCAGGAGTGTCAGGGTGTACCTGGGAGTGTCATTGGTACCTGGGAGGTCAGATGTGTACCTGGAAGGTCAGAGGTGTACCAGGGAGGTCAGTGGTGTACCTGGGAGGCTGCACCTGGGAGGTCAGAGGTGTACCTGAAGTGTCAGGTGTACCTGGAAGTGTCAGGTGTGTACCTGGAAGTGTCAGGTGTACCTGGGAGTCCCCTGAGGTACCTGGGATTGTCAGAGGTGTACCTGGGAGGTCAGGTAACTGAGTGTCATGGGAGTGTCACAGGTATCCAGTGTCAGAGGTAACTGGGAGTTTGAGGTGCCTGAGGCCAGAGGTGCACTTGGGAGGTCAGAGGTGCACCTGGGAGTTATAGAGGTAACTGGGAGTGCCTGAGCTACCTGGGAGTGTCCGAAGTGTACCTGGCAGTGTCTGAGGTGTACCTGGCAGTGTCAGCGGTGTACCTGGGAGGTCAGGGTGTACCTGGGAGTGTCAGGAGGTGTTCCTGGGAGTGTCGGAGGAGCACCTGGCAGCGTGAAGCGAGTACCTGGGATTGTCAGAGGTGTGCCTGGGAGGCTCAGAGGTGTACCTGGAGTGGGTGGTGTAACTGGGAGGCCAGAGTTGTACTTGGGAGGTGATTGGTGTACCTGGGAGGTCAGAGGTGTATCTGGAAGTGTCAGAGGTGTACCTGGAAGTGTAGGGGTGAACTGGATGCTGGCGTGTACCTGGAAGTCAGGAGGTGTACCTGGGAGTGCCTGAGGTGCACGGGATTGTCAGAGGTTTACCTGGGAGGTCAGGGGTGTAACTGGGAGCATCAGGTGTACCTGGGAGTGTCATAGGTATCTGGTGGTGTCAGTGGTGTACCTGGGAGTGTCAGAGTTGTACTTGGGAGTGTAATTGGTGTACCTGGGAGTGCCAGAGGTGTATCTGCAAGTGTCAGAGGTGTACCTGGGAGTGTCAGGAGGTGTACCTGGGAGTGTCTGAGGTGTTCCTGGGAGTGTCTGAGGCATACCTGGAAGTGTCTGAGGTGTACATGGAATGTCAGAGGTGTATCTTGCAGTGTCAGCGGTGTACCTCGGAGTGTCAGGGTGTACCTGGGAGTGTCAGAGGTACCTGGGCGTATCAAAGGTGTACCTGGGAGGTCAGAGGTACCTGGGAGGTCAGAGGTGGCACTGAGTGCAGAGGCACCTGGTAGTTGGGTCACCTGGGAGTGTCAGAGTTGTACTTGGGAGTGTGATTGGTGTACCTGGGAGGCCGGAGGTGTATCTGGAAGTGGCAGAGGTACCTGGGAATATGAGAGGTACCTGGGAGGCCAGGTGTACCTGGGAGTGTTAGGGGTGTAACTGGGAGTAGCGGAGGCGTAACTGGGAGTGCCAGAGGTGTACCTGGGAGGTCAGAGGCGTACCTGGGAGTGCCAGAGTAGTACCTGGGAGGGAGGTGAGGTACCTGGGAGTGTCTGAGGTACCTGGGAGGCTGGGGAGAACCAGGGAGTGTAAGAGGTGTACCTGGGAGATCAGAGGTGTACCAGGGAGGCCGAGGTGAACCAGGAGCCAGGGGTGAACAGGGAGGTCTGAGGTGTACCTGGGAGCACGGGAGGTGTACCTGGGAGCACGGGAGGTGTACCTGGGAGGCCAGAGGTGTACCTGGTAGTATCATTGGTGTATCTTGGGAGCATCAGAGGTGATAGGAAGTGTCAGAGGTGTACCTGGCATCAGAGGTGTACCTGGGAGTGTCAAACATGTACCAGGAGTCAGAGGAGTACCTGGGAGTATCGGAGGTGTACCTGGGAGCACGGAGGTACCTGGGAGTGTCAGAGGTGTACCTGGGAGTGTCAAATGTGTACCAGGGAGTGTCAGAGAACCAGGAATGTGAGTGGAATACCTGGGAGGCCAGAGGTACCTGGGAGTGTGAGAGGTGTACCTGGGAGAGTCAGAGGTGTACCTGGGAGGTCAGAGGTACCTGGGAGGTCAGAGGTGTTCCTGAGAGTGTCAGAGGTACCTGGGAGTGTCAGAGGTGTACCTGGGAGAGCCAGAGGTGTACCTGGAAGTGTCAGAGGTGTACCTGGGAGAGTCATTGGTGTACCTGGGAGGTCAGAGGTGTACCTGGGAGGTCAGAGGTACCTGGGAGAGTCAGAGGTGTACCTGAAGTGTCAGAGGTGTACCAGGGAGTGTCAGGGTGTACCTGGAGCAAGTCACTGGTACCTGGGAGCACAGATGTACCTGGAAGTGTCAGAGGTGTACCAGGGAGTGCTCAGTGGTGTACCTGGGAGTGTCTGGTGTACCTGGGAGGCCAGAGGTACCTGGAAGTGTCAGGGGTGTACCTGGAAGTGTTGGGGTGACCTGGAAGTGTCAGAGGTGTACCTGGGAGTCCCTTGAGGTACCTGGGATTGTCAGAGGTGTACCTGGGAGTGTCAGGTGTAACTGGGAGGTTGTACCTGAGAGTTGCAGGTGTATCTGGCAGTGTTGGGAGTGTAACTGGGAGCCAGAGGTGTGCCTGGGAGGCCGAGTGCACTGGGAGGTCACAGCACCTGGGAGTTATAGAGGTGTAACTGGGAGGTCCTGAGCTGTACCTGGGAGGTCTGAAGTACCTGGCAGGTCTGGAGGTGTACCTGGCAGTGCTGGGCGGTACCTGGGAGGTCAGGTGTACCTGGGAGGCCAGAGGTGTTCCTGGGAGTGTCGGAGGACTGCAGTCAAAGGAGTACCTGGGATTGCTGGGAGGTGCTGGGATGCCAGAGGTGTACCTGGTAGAGTCAGTGGTGTAACTGGGAGGCCAGAGTTGTACTGGGAGTGGGATTGGTGTACCTGGGAGCGCCAGAGGTGTATCTGGAAGTGTCAGAGGTGTACCTGGAAGTGTCAGGGGTGAAATCTGGAAGGTCAAGGGTGTACCTGGAAGCTCGGAGGTGTACCTGGGAGTGCCTGAGGTGGGATGTCAGAGGTTTACCTGGGAGTGTCAGGTGTAACTGGGAGTGATCAGGTGTACCTGGAGGCCAGGTGTATCTGGTGGTGTCAGTGGTGCACCTGGGAGTGTCAGAGTTGTACCTTGGGAGTGATTGGTGCACCTGGGAGTGTCAGAGGTGCATCCGTAAGTGCCAGAGGTGCACCTGGGAGCATCAGAGGTACCTGGGAGTGTCAGAGGTGTACCTGGGAGGTCAGGATGTTCCTGAGAGGCCGGAGGTGTACCTGGGAGTGTCAGAGGTGTACCTGGGAGGTCAGAGGTGTACCTGGAAGTGTCAGAGGGTACCTGGGAGTGGTCATTGGTGTACCTGGGAGTGTCAGAGGCACCAGGGAGGCTGGGTGGTGTACCTGGGAGTGTTGGCTGGTGTACCTGGGAGGCCAGAGGTGTACTGAATGCCTGAGGTGTACCTGGCAGTGCCTGAGGTGCACCGAGTGGTGGGAGGTGTACCTGGGAGGCTTGGAGGTGTCCTGGGAGGCCGGAGGAGTACCTGGGAGCGTCAGCGAGTACCTGGGAGGAGAGGTGTACCTGGGAGGCTGAGAGGGTACCGGGAGGTTCTGTGTCCTGGGAGTGCCCGGTGTACCTGAAGTGTCTGAGGTGTACATGGAATGTCAGAGGTGTATCTTGCAGTGTCAAGCGGTGTACCTGAGGCGTGGGAGGTGTACCTGGGAGGTCAGAGGCATGCCTGACGCATCAGAGGTGTACCTGGGAGTGCAAGGAGGTACTGGAGTGTCAGAGGTGTACCTGGGAGTGTCAGAGGTGTACCTGGCAGTGTTGGGTGGTGTACCTGGGAGTGTCAGAGTTGTAATGGGATTGTGGGAAGGTACCTGGGAGTGTCAGAGGTGTATCTGAAGTGTCAGAGGTGTACCTGGGAATATGAGAGGTGCCTGGGAGTGTCAGGGGTGCACCTGGGAGGTCAGGGGTGAACTGGGAGTGTCGGAGTGTAACTGGGAGGTCAGAGGTACCTGGGAGGCTCAGAGGCACCTGGGAGGCCAGAGTAGTACCTGGGAGAGCCGAGGTGTACCTGAGAGTGCTCGAGGTGTACCTGGGAGTGTCAGGGGAAAACCAGGAGTGTAAGAGTGTACCTAGGAGTTTCAGAGGTGTACTGGAGTGTCAGAGGTGAACCAGGAGGCTGAGGTGAACCAGGGAGTGTCTGAGGTGTACCTGGGAGACTGGGAGGTGAACCAGGAGTGTCTGAGGTGTACCTGGGAGCATCAGAGGTTTACCCTGGGCATCGGAGGTGTACCTGGAGAGTCAGAGGTGTACCTGGTAGTACTATTGGTGTACCTGGGAGGCCAGAGGTGTATAGGAAGTGTCAGAGGTGTACCTGGGAGTATCAGAGGCAGAGAGGCCAAAGGTGTACCAGGGAGGTCGGGAGAGTACCTGGGAGTATCGGAGGTGTACTGGGAGTATCGGAGGTGTGACCTGGGAATGTCAGAGGTACCTGGGAGTGTCAAAGGTACCAGGAGGGTCAGATGAAACACAGGGAATGTCAGTGGAATACCTGGGAGGCTGGGGAGGTGCACCTGAAGGTGTGAGAGAGGTGTACCTGGGAGGCAGAGGTACCTGGGAGGTCAGAGGTACCTGGGAGAGCCAGAGGTACCTAGCACAGAGGCACCTGGGAGAGTCATTGGTGCACCTGGGAGTGCCACAGGTACCTGGGAGGTCAGAGGTGTACCAGGAGTGTCAGTGGTGTACCTGGGAGGCCATTGGTGTACCTGGGAGTGTAGGTGTACATGAAGTGTGTACCTGGAAGTGTCAGGGGTACCTGGAAGTGCTGGGAGGTGTACCTGGGAGTGCCTGAGGTGTACCTGGAGTCTCGGAGGCCTGGGAGTGTCAGGGTGTAACTGGGAGTGTCATGGTTGGTGACCTGGAGGCCAGGGATCACAGTGTGTTGTAACTGGGAGTTTCAGAGGTGCCTGGGAGTGTCAGAGGTGCACTTGGGAGTGTCACAGGTGCACCTGGGAGCATAGAGGTGAACTGGGAGTGTCTGAGCTGTACCTGGGAGTGTCTGAAGTGTACCTGGCAGTGTCTGAGGTACCTGGCAGTGTCAGCGGTGTACCTGGAGTGTCAGGTGTACCTGGTAGTGTCAGAGGTGTTCCTGGAGGTCGGAGGAGTACCTGGCAGCGTCAGAGGAGTTCCTGGAAATGAGGTGCCTGGGAGGGGAGGTGTACCTGG